>NW_027282115.1:0-82668 GCF_046629955.1 Centroberyx affinis | reverse complement strand
TTTTTTTTAACATTGCCTCATGTCTTGATACTACCTTTTACCATACTACTTTTTACCATAAAGAAGCCTAACAGTGTAGTGTGGTTTGGGTTTGGATCCAGACTGGGTCTAAATGTAGCAGTTAAAAGAAAGCTTGTACTTCTTCCTATGATGAGTCCAGATAAAGTTATTTTGTCTCCAGACTCTAGTTTATGGCAGACAGCATGTGTAGTATTGTATGTATACTGTTTGTAGCATATGGATGGCAGATGTATCATAATTTTTACAAAGTCATTTTACTTCCCCAACACTTGACTGCTGGGACTTTCTGTCACTCTCTACTTTCCTCCTCACTGCATACTGTAAAAGCAAAAAAAACCCAGTGTCTCCCTTCACTCTACACTGTCAAAACTGACAAAAAGTAATAAAAAAACTTCAGGAGTTTGCGCTGCCTACTCTCCCTGAAAACGTAATATTGGCATGGGTATATATATGAAGTGAGTCAGAGACAAACACCCCCCCCGACACTCCCACACATGAACGGAGACATTATCGAGCGTTCTGTCATTGTCGCAGCATTGTCCTCTGTCCCCCCCCTCATCCATCCTCCATCCATCCCTCCATCCATCCCTCCATCCTAAAGCGGTGTGAGTCACGCCGCTGACATTTCTCATTCTCCGAATAGCAAAAATCCCTATAGCTAAACCCAATTGTATTTATGTATGTGTGTGTGTGTGTGTGTGTGTGTGTGTGTGTGTGTGTGTGCCACGTCAGCTTGTAGCTTCAGTTTTCAAGGGTTAATCACAGGTCACACAGGCAGGTTCGCTCATTAGCAAAGACATGCCCATTAGCGGGTATGTTTATCTCTCTCTCAGTGTGTGTGTGTGTGTGTGTGTGTGTGTGTGTGTTAATTGGAGCAGTTAGATCTAGTTGTCTCCACGATTGTCGACTTTGAAGAAGAGTGAGTTTATGTGGCTAACAAACCTAATCCCTCCGTGAAAATAAAAACAACAAGATGCCGGGGCAGCGGATGGCGAAAATGAACTTCTTAAAACATGAATTCCGACCACAAACGCATCGAAATGTGCCTTTTTTTTTTTTTTTTGCATTTAAGCGAGTCAATTTGTATCATCGGACGCTTTAGCAGCTGTCAAATCCGTCAAGCTGAAGAGAAGCTGAGTGAGATTTCTAATTCCCAGTGTGGGAAGAGGAATGTACGGGTCTTTATCAACGGCGAGCACATGCAGGAACACAGAACTCACACACACACACACACACACACATACACAAATCTGTCACATTACATTGCCATGCTCCTGTCGCGAGGGAATCATTTGACAAAGCAGCTTATAACCCATAAAAGAAAACACTCTCCACTGTATGTACACCCACCCACTATACAATCCATACTGCATGTAACCACACTAAACCCACAGCTGTTTGCATGTAATGAGGAATGCTAAAAAATGCTAAGACACTTTTTTCCTAAAATGTGGCACATGTCCGATGAAGAACGACTTTATTCCAAGAGCGAGCCACTGAGAAAAATGCTGAAAAGTAATATTAGGGGATTTTTACTCTAATCCTCTAATATATTGTGGCTCAATCAGAGTGAAATCCAGTCAACAAGCTGGCTGGGATGGTTCTTCACTGAAACTTCCATACAAAACCCCATAAGAGAACGTTTTCAAGTTTTCAGATGGGTGATGTTTCCATACCTCATTATCCAAAGGGTGTAAATTGACGACTTCTGTATGCTCATAGTCGATGCCAGTGGAGCGTTTGTACTTTTAAAGTGACAAATCACACCATCTTAACAATTTCAACACCATTGCTCCAACAATATTAAAGCAGATCCACATGGTTCTTTGTCTGAGGTCTTCAATTAACTCAAAAAATTCTCCAAAAATTGTGCAAATTTGTGTTTTGCATCTACTTTAGTATCTTCACACACTTGCTTATTCTCTTTTACAACAGAGACATGAATGTAAAAACTGAATAGTAAAGATACTTACGGTGTATTCTGCAGAGCGTGGCAGGGGGGGTGACGGAGACATCGGGCCAGAGCGGGAGGGAGGACACAACAGAAACACACGGTTAGCGATACAGCCCTTCAGCTACAGTATGAAAGGAAATGAGGAAGGTTGCAAGGTGTGAAATATGTGCGACACATACAAGAGATCGCTTCTATAAAATACCGCCTGTCACGTATCGACTACCTCACTCCACAGCTCAGTGAATCCCATCCCCTCTCCCCTCGACTCGCTCGCAAATTTGCTCTCATCAAAAAAAAATAATCCCTTTTTATCTCTCTCCTCAGCTCTTACTTTGAGTTCTTCTCTCTTTTCCGGGCCGGTGCCACTCTGATCTTTACAGTTCTTTACTATTATATTTGCTTGTATTGAAGCTTATTCTACTGTTGCAGTCAGCTTTGACACGTTCCCATGTCAATAACATGTTAATTGCTCACACTGTCTCATATCATGTCTTGCTGGCAAATGGACTCGTAGTGACAGACAGTAAGCTGCGACTGGTGAGACCGACAGTGTGATCGATGTGTCATCATGGTGGATTTGGACTGAGCCGTCCTAAACTGTTGCATGTCAGAATTCCATGATATTCCCTAGATGTTCATATATACAACATATAGTCAGCTGTATCCAAATAACTCCTTTTTTAAGGTGAAAGACAGCAACATAAGCCTATTGTAGCCAAGGTGTAGCCTCTATTGTAATACAGTGGATTGGAACTATTGGATTGTGTGTTGTTGTTGTTGCTGTTGTTGTTGTTGTTGTTGTTGTTGTTGATGTTGTTGGAGGAGGAGGAGGACTTCTAAAAATACCACTACAACACCGGATAAAACCTTCGCATGTACAATACAGCCAGCCAGGAAGAGAAAGAAAATGGAGGAAAATGTGATTCTAGCAGTATCAGAATTTCCTGAATACAAGTCTGAAGTTGTGTAGAGACCTCAGTAGAAAAGCTCTCTGTTGAAAACATGTTTCTAACCGAAAGTTCAACATGTTCAAAATCTAACTACAATCTAACTACAAAATCTACTTCTTTTTTTGCGCTACCACAACTTCCCCAAACATCTAGTCAAAAGTTGCGTGTCCTAACTGAAAAAAAAAAAATACTAAATTTGAAAATATTATGACTGCCGAGCCAAAGGAAGCCATTAAAAAAACCCCATTGAGAAGCTGACCTTTGGGAAATGTTATGTTTTCATGAGACTGCAGTGCTGAGCTATTCCAGCCTCCATTTCTGTACAAGACAAGTGGTGTGTTAGAGTGTGCTGGGCTTATAATGGCTGTTCTCTATCTGTTCCTATACAGCAGCTAACTGGATTAGACATGGCGCGAGTGGTGAGTGTGTATGTGTGTGTGTGTGTGTGTGTGTGTGTGTGTTATTGGCCATTATGTGGTCAGGGCTCTCTTACAGCTGCATGAGGGCCATTAGCTGCTCATTTCATAACACACTGGCTCTGTGTGTGTGTGTGTGTGTGTGTGTGTGTGTGTGTGTGTGTGTGTGTGTATGTGCTCACCTGTGATGGTGTAAGGGTAATAGTTCCATGCTTTCTCTGTCACGTAGAAGATTTTGGGAACAACGGCTCGAGCCCAGCTGGGTAATTTACTGCAGAGAGACAGAGAGAGACAGATAAGGAGAGAGAGAGAGAGAGAGTGTGAGAGAGACATACAGTAGTGAAGGAGGGGGATGGAGGGAAGGAGGGGAGGCAATATTAATGAACCGCTTCCATTATTGCAGCGATCATCATCAAAAACTGGTTCCACTTCAGAAGATTGAAACTGAAGGATGGTGCAGAAGGAACACTTCCCAGGAGCACTTCAGAGAGCGAAACATGAAATTTTGATGCGTTTTGTGGTCACACACACACACACACACACATACACATACACACACATGCACAAGGCCATCTCCAGAATATCTGCAAGTTTCACAAAGCTTTTTAAGGCCTTTTTAATGCTACTTGGGATTGAATATAAGACCAAAAAACCAAAATAAAGAGACAAAATCAGCTGCCAAAATCAGACTATTTCTGTCACAACTGTACTCGCTTGAGACTCGACTTGATGCATGAAGAGGAGACTCGAGACTCGACTTGACTTGGGTTCTGGTGACTTGAGACTCGACTTTGACTTGTACTCTGATGGCTTGAAAAGGTTTCTAAAGTCTTGACTTGAGATCTTGTGTTTGTGTAAATGACTTTGACCTGTTTTCTGAATTTGTATGGAATGATTGAATTTATTGAAGTTGAAAGCGATTCTAGAAATCAAACTCATGATGCTCTTACCAAGGTTTTATCCTATTAAAACCATATTGCATTGAAAAGTCCTAGATATTTAGTTTTAAGATATTAAATTGATACTGGACTCTTGATTTGTTCTGACTTGACTTGGTGTTCTACATTTAGACTTGAGACTTGACATTAATGACTTGGACTTGACTTGGTGTTTTACATTTAGACTTTGGGACTTGACATTAATGACTTAGACTTGACTTGGTGTTTTACATTTAGACTTTGGGACTTGACATTAATGACTTGGACTTGACTTGGTGTTCTACATTTAGACTTGAGACTTGACATTAATGACTTGGACTTGACTTGGTGTTTTACATTTAGACTTAAGGACTTGACATTAATGACTTAGACTTGACTTGGTGTTTTACATTTAGACTTTGGGACTTGACATTAATGACCTGGACTTGACTTGGTGTTTTACATTTAGACTTTGGGACTTGACATTAATGACCTGGACTTGACTTGGTGTTTTACATTTAGACTTTGGGACTTGACATTAATGACCTGGACTTGACTTGGTGTTTTACATTTAGACTTGAGACTTGACATTAATGACCTGGACTTGACTTGGTGTTTTACATTTAGACTTGGGACTTGACTTGTGCCTCAAGACTTGAGACTATGGGAAAAAAACATGTTTTGTATATTGTACTCATCCTGTTCTGTATTGATCACCTTAAATTTACATAACTGATTTACTTTTCAGACTTTTTAAGAACCCCTTTTTAAGAATCTCTCTCTATTACCCACCATGTGTTCATAGCTCATACAGGTACACCACCAACATGCGCACTATGGCGTGTATTTATATACGTGTGTATGTGCGTGCGCATGCTCCACACTCTCTGATCTTCTATTACTCCGACTCCGGTAAGCCTATAATTGGGGCCGCATTGAAAACTTTGTACGACGTGTCAAAACGCACAAACTGCGCCGGCTTTCATTTCGCCTGCCTTCATCTCCGCTTCCCTTTGATTGGCACCGAGAACAATTTGTTTCAGGAGGAGGGAAAAATGGCGCCCACCGCATCGTGACAGCTGTGAATAAAAACAGCCTCCCGACCGTCACATTGTGCCGAACGCCGACAGGCCGGTATATTCTCTCTCTCTCTCTTTCTCTCGTTTCCAAAAAAAAAAAAAAAAAAAAAAGTGACTGACACTCCTCCTCCACCTCCATCTGTTCACTTTCTCCCATTCCCTCCTTCTTCTTTTACAGAGCGCTGCCAGTAGCTGCCTCGGCGGAGCCCGCGTTTGCCAAGCCTGGTGGGTGGCTGCTATGAGGATGAGGCCCGCGCGCTCGCAGCTTTTCACACCAGAAAACAGAAAAAAAAAAAAAAATCGAAAAAAAAAACAAAAAAAAAACCCTGGCAGAGAAACTCGCACTTTACTCCATCCCAAAAAAAAATCGAGTGTCCTCCGCCCCTCTCTCTCTGCTCTTGTGCGATGGGTATTGACAGAACGAGAGCG
Organism: Centroberyx affinis; assembly: GCF_046629955.1. Lineage (NCBI taxonomy): Eukaryota > Metazoa > Chordata > Actinopteri > Beryciformes > Berycidae > Centroberyx > Centroberyx affinis. Next base: position 76,902 of record NW_027282115.1, on the reverse strand, counting down.
GGAGTCGATGCTCGGGGTCGGGGACGGGGACGGGGACGGGGACGGGGCTCGGGCCAAAGCGGCGAGAGGGGGGAAAGCGGCGGGGCAGGACGCGAGGGCGGATGGGGACAGAATGGGTCCAGATTGACTTCCCTGCTGGTGAATCGGAGCTAAACGATTAGCCGGATGGAAGCCTGTGATGAGAAACACTGGAGTAGCGTAGTAGCTTCTGTCTGGATTATCTTATCTTTATTCCCTCTTATTCAATTTCAGTCTTATTTTACATTACTTTCATTCATTTGAGTTATTATTGCACGAAACCACATCTTTACTTCCTTGATTTGATGTATTTTCCTCTTGAAACAGGATGTAGGGGCGGGACATAACGCGGTGAGGGATCATTCAAAAGTGTAAACCAATGGGGTATCAGTCAGGGAGAGAGAGAGGCAGTTTTATTGGACGGGTGGGACAGAGGGGCGGGACTGTTGAAAAAATCTGTGACGGTTTTATTGGGCTGGAATTTACATTTAGGCCTACTGGTGCAGCATGAGGTCACCGTGAAAGACGCACTGTTTTCCAGTAATGGGAGTTCATTTCATGGGAACTTTTAATTCATTTTCGTTTCGTTTACTTAAGTTGACTTTATTTTGGCTTTTGTTTAGTTTACAGATGGAGCTCAGTGCAGCGCGCACTTCATTTAAATTTCATATAACCAAATCGAATTCGGACAAAAAAAAAAAGGAAAAAGGTGCTTTGAAGTGAGCAGCTATAGCAAAACAAAGAGGAGAGCAGCTGCTGGGAAACAGCATACAGTGCAACAGTTCAGTTGAATTATGGCTGAGTATCCCTTCACTAGGTGTGTGAGGGAGAGCTGCTATACTTCTGGTATTTATGCATCATTTACGATCATCCTGAGAAGTGAAAATATCATCTACAGAAAATGTCAGCTGCTCTGTTTTTTGGGGGGGGGGGAAAGGTCAGCGCTTGTGTTTTTCCATCTGAGAGTTTAGGCTTCACCGTCTGCCTCTCTAAACTCTTTTTCTCACTCCGCGCCGCTTCTTTCGCTTTCTTTTCTACCCACTTCTCACCCTCCTCCCCCTCTTCTTTCCTTCTTTCCACCCTCTCTCTCTCTCTCTCTCTCTGTACTTGCACTTCCAACAGTAAAGCGTGTTTTAAGCGAGCTTTTGAAATGTCGCACACAAAAAAAAAAAAAAAACCCTAAACCCTTACCCGCTTCCTAAATGTCAGATGCTATTGTTCTTTACTGCCAGCTAATATATGAATATATGTAATATGAAAACAAAAGAAATGCACTTGGCAATATTGTAATACACCAACTAATGGCCATACAACCAGGATAGAGACTGGCAGGTGTGACATTTCTCGGAGACATACTGTATATTTTACATTTCAGACTGTCCAAAGCCACTTTTTAACTGTAATTAGACTGAGCCAAGCCTATTACATTATTCAACAAATGTGTTTCCATTGCTATTCTTAACAATTTCTTTATCAACAAAAAAAAAACACCTCAAGCCAGCGTAAAAACATTTCTATTCAAATTTGCCATTTCCATTCAGCCTTTTCATCATAACTCGCATGAAAATACTTGAATGGAAACCCAGCTATATTTCTCCGTTTCCCCCCTTCTGCCTTCTTTCTTCCTCTCTCTCTCTCTCCCTCTCTTTCTCTCCTCCGCAGGGCAGAGCTGTGCTGACTCAACGTAATTAGTTCCCCGGCACAGCGATCGCTGACACAGGTATTTGTGCTCAAACAAATGGCCTACAGCTTCTTTGTCCCTCCTTTCTTCCTTTTCTCTCTCCCCCTCTCTCTCTCTCTCTCTCTGCTTTCATTTTCTTTTCTTCTCCCTTTCCTTCTTACCATCTCCATCTTTCTGTCTGTCGCCTCCTCTCTCTCTGATGCCTGTATGTGCATGGAGAGATCGCACACACACACACACACACACACACACACACACACACACACACACATACAGTATACCACTCCACACACACAAGGGGCAAGAGAGCCTCATGGGATGCGGGGTGATGGAGCGGTATAGTGTGATATACAGCTGTGATGGATAGGTAACTCAGGGCAACATGATAGTAACAGTGTGCCAATGCCTACCCCTGCTCTGTGTGTGTGTGTGTGTGTGTGTGTGTGTAAGAGTCACTCTAACCTTCACAGTCCTATCAAATGGCTGAATGCAACCCCAGCCAATAGATCTGCAGATATCCACTCTACTTTCTTTTTCTTTCCAGCTTTTCCAGCTTTGGGAAAGGTTCAAGTCTAGAAGGCTTTCTCCTTGGATTTTCTGTTGATGCAGTGTGAGTTTCTGTAGGTGGCGCTCTTTTCTTTGTCTGTTCAGTCATGGTGGCTATCACTGCTCATGCTAACTACCCAGTTCTTCTTCCTCTGTTTATTCCAAACAAACTGGAAACGTAAAACGCATCACTTCCTCCGTGCCAGAGGATTTTTCCCAGGAAAGAGCTACCAGACACCAGGTGTTTAGAACAGTAAATGTAAAAGCTTTCATGAACTGGATATAGGTTGAATCACTGTTGTGTAAAACCAATCGGATAGAGAGTAGCAAAACAGACATTTTTTTTTATATGAAAATGTGGTGGATTATTGCTTAAAATTAATTTACTTTACTTTTTTTGAATTTACTTTATTACTTTGAAAATAAAACATAGTAATAGAAGACAAGTCTGAATTGTAACAATCCACTCTACTCCTCTCATCCCCAACTCGTCTCTTACCTCCTTCTCTCTTTTCTCCTCCTTTCCCCTCTGTTCCATTCTCCACATCATCAGCCTGTTATTGCACAGCCTCTGCTGATTTTCGAGCTGTCTAAAGAAAACCACAACGTTTTTTTGTTCCTCGCAGTTTTTTGGACGGTTTCTCAGCCGGGGGAGGTGGTGACACGTTGCCCCAAAACTGATGCATTTTGTTTTGCAACACTGTTAGCAAATAGAGAACATTCACTCATAGAAATTGTGTTTATCTGACCTCAGCTGAGCTGACTTGGTATTCCTGCTGAAGCTACAGTACAGCTTTCTGACTGGCTGACAGAAACATGGGCAATATTGTGGTTTTTAAGGAAGAACTGCAGAGATGGCATGCAGGCCCCCGGATGAGATTTCTATATCACCTTAAAAGTAATAATCAGTGACATTTTCAGATAAATAAATGGCCCATTTGCTTCTCTCTATCACTGATTGATATATCACAATAGTGATTCAACATAAGCAGGCCATGAAAGCTTTTACATTAGCCTTACTAAAATGTTTGTTTAGAATAAATAGAAGAAGAACTAGGTAGTTAGCATGAGCAGTGATAGCCACCATGGCTGAACAGGCAAAGAAAAGAAAACTCAAACTGCACCAACAGAAAATCCAAGGAAAAAGACGTCACAGTGCAGTTTGACTGACAGGTGATCTCTGGGAAGAGCAGTGAAGAAACACCACAGCAATGAGCGCTGAGCAACAAAGACGTCAAAAAAGTTTCTGGTACTTCTGTTTTGGTAGTTTTTAACTCTCAACATCAAATTTAACATACTGTACAAACACAAAATATGTGGCACACCAATGTTTCTTTACACATACAGCTTGTTTCCCTGTGTGTGTGTGTGTGTGTGTGTGTGTGTGTGTGTGCAAAACATAAAACAGAGGGTGGCAGAGACAGAGAGTGAGACAGAGACAGAGTGGAAGAGCCAACTAACAACATTAAATTCAAAAAATTTGAGAAATATTACAGTGGCTTCAGTGGTTAATGTTGCATTCACAGCGTTCCCTTTATTCTTTGTGTTTTGTCTTCTTCAGATTTTTTTTTCTTACATTTGCTGTTGTTGTGTAACTGTGCTTTGGCAGTGAAAGGAAAATCTTACCAGGCCAATAAAGCTCTGTAAACTGATTTGAATTGAAAAACTGATAATGGTAGAGACAAAAAGAGGCAGAGACAGACGGAGTTAGAAAGAGATAGACAGGGACAAAGGTAGAGACAGAAACACAGAGAAACAAGGCAACAGTAACCATGTCGTTCCCCGCGAATGATGCGGGCACCGATGGGCCAATCGGTAACAAGCGGCATCATCTCTTGTGTGATTTCATCATCTGGGGGACGATAAAGAAACAGAACTGACCTGTTGAGGTAGACTCGTTTCTCGGTGAACTGTCCTTGGCCGTGCGCCGGGTCTTCATACGGCTCGTTCTGGACCACCTCCACCCCTTCCCCTCGGTCACTCTGCTCATGGCTGTGTTTACTGATCATGTACAGCTGCCCAATCCGGTACTGGAGGACAAAACACAGAGACAGCAGAAGGTCAAATACTACTGATTGACAATGGTCACCATAGGAACATTAGTGCATGCTGTATAGGGCGGAGCTCACGCTAAGACAGGGCTAAAAACGATGTGTTTAACGCCAGGGATGCTCACAAGTCACTTAATGCAAGTCTGAGTCAAGTCTCAAATGTTTGAGGGACAAGTCCAAGTCAAGTCTCAAGTGTTTGAGAGAGAAGTCAGAGTCAAGTCTCAAGTGTTTGAGCTCAAGTCCAAGTCATGTCTCAAGTGTTTGAGCTCAAGTCTGAATTAAGTGTCAAGTATTTGAGGGACAAGTCCAAGTCAAGTCTCAAGTGTTTGAGTTCAAGTCCAAGTCAAGTCAAGTGCTTGAGGGACAAGTCAAAGTCAAGTCTCAAGTGTTTGAGAGAGAAGTCAGAGTCAAGTCTCAAGTGTTTGAGCTCAAGTCTGAGTCAAGTCTCAAGTGTTTGAGCTCAAGTCCAAGTCTAGTCTCAAGTGTGTGAGGGACAAGTCAAGTCAAGTCAAGTGTTTGAGGGACAAGTCCAAGTCAAGTCTCAAGTGTTTGAGCTCAGGTCTGAGTCAAGTCTCAAGTGTTTGAGGGACAAGTCCAAGTCAAGGTGGTTATAGCGATTAAGTTTTGCAGTAAATACTAAAAGATTAGAGTTCTACGATGACTAAGGTTCCCATAATAATCCATCCTTGATATATCTACAGTATGTGAGAATATAAATGTTGCAGTCCTAGATTCTTCAATCATTGAATGTTACTTGGAGGATTCAACACCGAGCTGAAACTTTAAAAAGTGGAGTTCAACTGTGCTGTGTCTTTACAGCCACGAGGTTGCCAGAAACTGGAAAATTCACTCTATCAAAATATAGAAAACAGATGTTTGGTTGAGTTTGAGCATGAACTGTCTGACTGTTTAGCCCTGACTCAAAACTCATTCCTTATTCACTGTCTTTATTATTTCTTGGACTTGGTTGAGAAAGTCAGAAAACAACAAAGTAAAGTCAATTTGATGAAAGTCACTCTATGGCACATACATATTGGACAATGTTCAGTAAATTCAATGAACGGCTTCTTTCTTCAATGGCTTCTTTTTCCATTCTGTGGGTTAGAGAGATGCCTCGGAGCATGTTTAATTCACTCAAGCAATAAAATGTGGCTTGACTAATAGAAGGCGGCACTTCTGTCTGCTCTTGATCTTTAATCTTAAAGCTTCTGCTCGTGACAAAAGACCAAGAAAGGAGAAAAAAGAAAGAGATGGAAATGAAGAAGATGAATTACAAAGAGAGAGAAAAGGTTGAGGGTAGAAGAGTGAGAGACCAAGGGGGATCAAAGAGGGGCAGCCTCAGGAGGAGTAATAATGGGGTGAAATTGATAGGGGACAGAGAAAAGAGACATAACAGGAAATGTCTGACAATGGACTGGAATTGAGGGAGAAAGAGTCAGAGTAAGAGAATGTGAAAAATGGATGAGGAAAAAAGCAAGAAAAGGACGGTTCGACGATGGCGAATGGTGCTTATAATCCTCTTATCTGTTACGGGCTGTGAAGGAGTGAGGCCGCACTCTTCCTCTCCCTGCTCAGTCATCATTTCTTTTCTCATCCCTCCCTCCTCTCCTCCTCCTCCACACACAAGCTGCAGTTGAAAAAAAAAAAGCCCAGAAAGGGAGTGTAGGGCATCGGTAATGAAGGAGGGCTAAGACAATAGAATTCCCTGTGCCCTCCTCTTTTCGCAGCTGTCAGCTGAGCTCTGAAGTGCTGTCAGAGGGAAAACGCGGGGTGCCGACCCCAGAATGGCTTCCAGAGGGACACAAAATGGTGTCAGGCATCGAGTGGCTTCAGATGGATCCACTTATTTCCGCTTTCGGTAAGCTAAATGTAAGACTTTTTAGTGCCACCTGGGACCAACTAGAAGTGCAAGTAATGAGGCATCATTTATAAGAAAAGCCATTTATCATGGGCGCAGATGGACATACAACCTCTGACCAGGGTCAAGAACTTTTTCTGCATTGTTCTTCTTCTGCATTGTTCTGATGCAGCAAACCCCACCCATCTAGGTTAGGTTAAAACAAACGGTATGAACCATTTGACTGTAGTAAGACATACAGTACAGTACAGTGCATCCACTCACCAGCACACCTTGAAATATTCAACAAAGTCACATACTCACAAATATGCATCTCCCTCGACACACACACACCTTGTACAGTATGTACACATTAAAAGTCACTACACAACCACCACCTTGCCTCTGTGTCCTCTGTGATCCGCTCGTTTCCCCTGTGAAACCTCTCAGAAAGGGCAACCGGCTGCAACGGAATGACTCATTTCCTCTTTATATATTCCCTCCAAGGCCCCTCTAGTCCAAGGCATCTCTAGGCAATGGCATAAGAGTGCTGTGTCAGAAAAGGACACACACACACACACACAGCACGCATGCCCACACACACACATGCAGAATACCGAGCGTAGAGAAGGATGCCTCAGCACAAAAAGCAGCAGCTAGAAAGCCCGACGCCGCAGCACATTAAGATCTCAGCTGATCAATTATTAACAAAGCATAGTGGTTGGCTGACCCCAGCCAGAGCAAGGGATTTGTTATATAAAAAGATGTTTTCATTCACTGCGTGTTTGTGTGTGTGCACTTGTGTGACCTGCTGTAAACTGATCACGTTGCGACTGTAGTAAAGAGCACTGAAGTCATCTTTGCCAGTTTGTTTTTGCTCTCAGCAGGACAAAGACTTTCTAACACTGCTTTTGCCAAACCGGGACCTGAAATGAACTGGACTGAACTGAGCTGAACTGGTCTGAAGAACATGACAGAGTCCCCTCAGGCCAGGCCCGTCCCTGAGGAACCCCCCGCCCCTCCAGGCTAAATCTGGCTCTGCCTTTCCAAATGCCTAACATGAGGTGACAGCTTGAGAGGGAGCTGGCAATATGGTCCTTAAAGGTAAAATACACCCGGAAACATGTTGCATTTGACATCCTATGACCTTGAGTCCAACTGTTTAATTTGTGAACTCCCGAAGACCCAAGGAATAACATGAAAACCTTGTATCTTCAAAATGTCAGCTATTTAGGAACTAAGAAAGAAAAAAATTTAGAAAAAAACAGCCTTGTTGTTAGCTTGATTAGTTTATCCAATCGGGTTTCATTAGCTCAAGATGTCAGAGAATTCTCACCGCCCATAGACGACTGTGTAATCCTTCAATTGAAGTGAAAACATGAAAATCTCCAAACCTGGAGTTATGAGGTTTTCACATGACGACAGCAATATGTTGCCGAGTCCATTTTTAGGTTGGGTTGGAAGGCAAAAAGACATTTCCCTTGCTCCGAGCACAGCTAAGAAGACATTTGGAGCGTCTGCGAGCTCGTCCCTGGAATGACCCCCTGGTGTACGTTCTCCGAGTTCAGCCCCACGCAGCACAGCGAGTCCTGCAGCCCCGAAATGAATTACGCATGTTCATGTGTTATCTAATACTGTTACAGGGCTGGCTCCATTCAACTGTAAATAAACTACATTAGTGCATTTATTCAATATACCAGTCCCTAGATGAACTCTGCGGACAGTCCTGATCAGACTTGGGGTGAGTCATCGGAGAATAACGAGAGCTTGATATGTCTTATCACGACAGTAACGTGTCCACTTTTGAGGCTGTGCAGTGTCACTCAAGATAAATCAATGATAAAGGGCATGTCAAGGAGTTCCAACTATGAAAATGTATATTCAAATGCATACTAATCCAGACATGGCATGGCTGTGTTAGCAAACACTAGGGATGGGACGATACGATTGGATACGTGATATAAGGTTCAGGATTCAATACAACCACGATACGATGTAATAAATAAAAGTTCAATGACAACAAAGTCTGACTGTGCAGAATTCTGTTTATTTCTGAGACACAAATCTTTGCTGCAATGGCATTGGCTTGCTAGAATGTAAACAACAATTTAAAAATGTCATTACAAAGTGACAATAATATAATTTGGATGGAGAGTTTGTGAAATTGTGATGGGAAAGCGTCTCACTTGAGCCCTACGATATGTATTGTCACATTTTTGTATCGCAATATATTGAATTGCGATCTAGAAAACACATAGCAATTCAGTGTTTACAATGAAAAAACTGTCTGCTCATTTCTATGTTAATTTCTTAACAATGCATGCGACTTGTTTTATGTAAAATATGAACGCCATGAACCCCAGCGGATGCTAATGAGCTGAAGCAATTACATCACCTCCATTACAACACCACAGCCACGGAGCTAAATGCAAAACGTGTTCTTTCCTGCCTCACCTCCTGCCTCTTTTCTCTGCCAACACACCGCCACATCTGCTCCATTAACAAAAGTTCACCTTTTCATTGAAGTCTCGAAAGCAAAAAAGGTAGCGCTTCTAAAAAAAAAAGGGCTCCGGGTTCACGGTGAGAGCGACCCTTCTCGGGTTAAGAGCTACCGTAAATAATGCAGGCGCTCTCCATCCCTCCCCCTTCACGCCCGCGAAAAGAGAGAGGGAGAGACGAGCGGAGAGGGGACCGAGGGACGACGACGGGGCCAGAGGACAAGCTGAGAGGGGAATTGAAAAGGGGACAGGAGAGGGAAAGGGGAGTTTGCGCGAGTCCTTTGGCTAAAGGACAACGGGCCGGAAAAAGTTGGAGGGTACCGAGAGAGAGAGAGATTGAAAGCGAGAGGGAGGGGAGTAGAGACGAAGGGTTACAGAGGCAGTAAAGTGGGACATCAGACTAATTTACTGTCCGTTTCGACAAGAGACGTCCTTCTCCGTCCGCCTCATCATCGATGAGCTGCTAGCAGTCATCAGCTTCTAAAAATATCCAGGACACGCATACATTATCGCGGCCTCATGCGAAGGCCATTGTCCGTGTGAGCGAGGACGCCGTGATGTATGTGCTCAACCATGAACTGTGACAAAACAGACCTCTCCATATTCAGAGAGGACAACAACACAAAAAAAAAAAGCTCATATAGACCGGTTGAATAGCCCGATTATTTTCTCCATGGAGGCAAAAAAAACAGGCAATCACACTTCAGAAAACGCAGCACCGGTGAAGCACTACTCACTCAGTCTCTTGTCTGGCACCTTCGCAGCGAGATCGATCATTTAGCTACATGACGCAGAAAGAGCCGAAAGAGACCGGGGCTCGGCCTCCTGTTTATTCGATTTGTCTGATGACAATGCACTCTGGTTTGTTGTTGCTCATTAATCAGTGCCCGGCGAGCTGGAGTGCGTTGTCATCATCATCACCCGCCCGTCGCAGAGATCTGTGGTCGCGGTGGTTGTAACCTCAATCCGCAAATTGAGAGGGAGGGGGGGGGGGGTGCGTTCCTGGTGGGTTCCCGATGTTGAGGTGAGAAGCCTCGGTGTGAAGCCTTTAAAGTGTCAACAGGTTGATAATAGGGCAAGCGTCGAGGCTTTCCTAAGGTGCGATCACAGGTTTTGGTAACCTGTCATCCTGCCAACCAGGTTAGACATTTTGGCTGTAAGGAGGAGACAAAGCGAATCCGATTCCGGTCCTTGTAACTTGCGGCCGACTGCAGTTTTGCCCTTGCTTCTTTTTGTAATGCAAGCATGAGGAACTGCTGGCTATCAGATGTCAGCATCCGTCTCCTTATACCCATAAACCGTCGCGTTTTGGGGTTGTTTCCTGTAGTTGGTTTGGATTACGTTCTCACTTCCAATGAACCGCAGGTCACTTGGAAGAGGACCAAGGACCTGCATTTTCAGGCGTCTCGGTTTGGTTGTTTGGTGCCACCTGAGTACAGATGGCATTGTTTTCACCTGCACAAATGAAAGAGTTCAAGTAAACTGCTCCAAACATGCGTGGTGTGAACACAGCCTTAGTCGAATATGCTGCAAAAATACCTGGATGGGAAAGAGTCTATCTCCCCAGTTCTCTTTCCTACCAGTATCTCTGGATACTTTTTAATAGAAACAAAAAAGGTCATGGCTGTGATGCAAAAGATTTGTTCAGACATCATAAAAACAACAGCAGGGTTTTCTTATTTCCCTAAACCTTCTAATATTTTTTCATTAGCATTCAGTAAAGGGCATGTCTAAACCCAAATTCATACTCTGTGGGCCCACTGTGACCCAGTGATGGCAGCTGAATAATTCACTCCCATTCAGAAAGAATATAAATGCACTCAGTCAGCTGCATCTCACGTAGTTCAAATTATTCTCACTTTAATTTTTTAATCCAATGAATTTTAATCTAATTCATTTCCGCCCAGCTGAGGCCCAGCATGCAAGTATCCGCTGCGTTCCCAATGAATGGAAAAACACAAACACAAATATCTCGACTCCTAATTGAAAAAAAAAACCTAGTTACTAGAAATCTGAGTTCCGTTGCCGTTCCTCTCCCCCCCAGGGCCTGGACCGGTCTAGACTGGGCTGTCAAGACGGGCCAGACATACCGCTGGACCGGAGAAAAATAATATGAATAAACGAGAGCGGCAGCCTTAAGCCGCAACGATCGATACGCGGCCTATCCGAACTCCCCCGGCGTTCCTGTGCAGTCGATAAAGCTACAGCGCCGTCATCCGGAAAGGAGGAGGAGGAGGAGGAGGAGGAGGAGGAGGAGGAGGAAAGGAGGAGGGGGGGGGGGGGGATGGAGGAGAAGAAGGGGAAGAGGGAGCGGATGGTGATGGAAGGGAAAGAGGAGAAGGAGGGAGAGTAGAGAGAGGAAGGGCGGGGAAAGCAGAAGCAGGGGGTGGAAAGGGGGTGGATTTACGAGGAGAGGGGTGTGTATCGCCGTATATCACCCGTGTTTCCAGCCTTCTGCGGGGTGGGGGGTGGACACAGATAACATGAAAAATGACACATACACTGAATGTTTTGGGTTTTTCTCGATAACATCTGGAAGGCATGCGGGGGTGTGATTCAGCCACGCGCCATTACAATCGGTTGTCAAGCTTGCTTCATCATTGACGCTGCGAACGAATGTTTCCCGAGAGATGGGCACCGATATCCTGGCTGAAAGCGAAAGAATTAGGTATCTACGGAGGTTACAAGTGCCAAAAAACGGGGAACAATGGGAATTGATGCTGAACGTGAACAGGTTCGGGGAGTAAGGGATTTTACAGAATTACAGCAATCTGATCTGAGACAGTTATGGTTACTTTTTGCGAGACAAAGACGTGGTTACTGGTTATTTTGAGACAAATTTGAGAGCAAAGTTGCATTTAGATTGTGATATTTTGGCCACTTACATAATCCTGCACACCTTAAAATAATGGTTCCAGATGAAGATAACCCTACTGAAACAGCAGTGTGTAAACAGGCATGGCAAGTTTATTTATATAGCACATTTTGCACACAAAGGCAATTGCAAGTGGTTTACACAAGGTATATAGGACATTAGATAAGAAACACAGGGTGAGATAATTAAATAGGAATACATAAAGTGATAGTGAAAGAAAGCAGGTTACGCAGATGAGACTGAGCATTCCGGAGGTTTCCGCTATTACCATGTTAAAATGAGTAACCTAGACCGGATTACATTTCCCGAGTAACCCTTAGCAACCCACACGACAACTTAGCCTCTGCAAACCAGACGTCAGCGTCAGACTCGACCTACAGAAGCATCAGCAGAGGGCATAATTAACCTACGGCCTCGCAGTACGGCTCCCCGACAGCCGAGTCCCGCGCACACACCCCTCTATTTGAATGTCAACGTGAGCTAATAGCTACACTAATCGCTCTGCTAATCACTCTGTTCCGGGGGCCACATTAGAGTCGGGCCTCCGGGGGCACCGCGGCGGCCCGGTGGAGGGAAACACGTTCTGTACCAGGGCGGATACAAACGCCGCCGCCGAATCCGCCAGAATCCGCCAGAATCCGCCAGAATCCCTTGTTTGCCTCAGAGCTCGTATGAGTTTAATTGCTCAAGTGATATCTGTAAAAACAATAATCCTTCGGCTCACAGCTTGTATGTATAAATTAGCGTGCGTCTTAGTTGCTGTGTGAATGAGTCTGTGTGGGAAGGCAGGTACGTGCTGGCTGTGAATCTGTAGTATTATTATGGTACAGCAGAGAGAAAGGTGGTGAAATCAGGGTTAGACCGATAGATCTGCTTGCCAGTATATGGGGCCCGATATTGGACTTTTAATAAAAATCAGATATCAGTCTGTCCCTGTCGTCCTCGCTGATATGATGGAGGTTTTAGTGTCCCATGATGGTCTAAATGCTGTTTCAGAGGCTTTTCCACCCTGACAAGAATACAGTTCCAGCAGAAACACATAATCCCTGTCATTTTCTGGCATGAAAATGATAAATGACAAATTAAATTTAAAGATATTATCCAGTATTCCTTCCAAAATCCCTATCGGTCGAACCCGAGGTGAATCGCATACATGTGGATGTTGGCAAATGAAGCGCTAAAAATAAACCAATATAAAAAAAAAAAAAGGAAAATATCCGCCTCCCTCCTCTCTCTCTCTCTCTCTCTCTCTCTCTCTCTCTCGCCCCATGTAAGCAAACAATGAGCTCTACCTATTGATGGACGGCTGCATTAGCGGAGTGATAGTGGGAGACACCATGAGCGATGGTGGGGGGGCGGGGGGGGGGACTCTAAATCAGATCACCTCAACCACCATCGGGAAACAATAAGGCATGGGAGAAGACAGTGTGTCTATGCATGTGTGTGTGTGTGTGTGTGTGTGTGTGGGGAGACAGCAGAGGCCTAAAGGGCAGTGTGATTTATGTGTGTACATCATTCAAAACTCTATCTTCAAATACTGCAAAGCAAAGTGAAAACATGTTGCATTGGACTGAATACTGGATCTCTGTATTATACTGCAGACTGTGCATTGTGGTATGCTGTATATCACCTTGTCAATAGCACAACCACACACACACACACACACACACACACTGTCCATATGCTGTAACTCATCAGACTCCCACATTCTCTCTCTCCTTTCTCTGACACACACGCACATACACACACACACATACACCTTTCCTCTCACTTCTACTCTCTAAGGAATGTGGCTGGTACAGGTTCACAGCCTCTCCTCCATCCATCCATTACACACACACGCACACGCACACACACACACACACTTACAGCATGTGCACGCATACACTATCCCATGATACTGCTGGCTCAGCCATGGCCCCATCACTTTGCTGTCGCATTCCCTGTGATGGCAGACACACACACACACACCACACACACACACACACACATCTCCTTCTTCCCCTGTTCTGTGCACATTTAATCAACTAGGCGGCAGTCTGCACTGGGCTGGGCTGCTCTCTCCAGATAAGATTATCCTTCTGCTGTAGGACCGGCAGTCAATAGGTGGACCACGAGTGTAATTAGTGTGTGTGTGTGTGTGTGTGTGTGTGTGTGTGAGAGTGTGTGTGTGAAGGAGAGAGAGCGGCAGAAAGAGAGAGAACGAGCAAATGTGAGACGTCAGTGAGAATTCAGAAATGTGTGTGTTTATCTGAGAGGCAAGAGTGTGACAAGCGTGCCTGGGGGTAAACAGCGGAACTGAAATGTGAATTATGAATTTTTGATGTGCTTCCCGTCTCCTGTCTTGCCGTTCAGAGCAGGTATCGGTGTGCGTGTGTACGAGGTGACGATTTGATTTCTCCGGGCTGATGCTTTTAGGAGAAGCCGCCCCATTATTAGAGCTATCGCTTACTGTCGGTGGGTGCTTTTATTGTGGTGACTCGTCTCCACCACAGTAAGTCAATCGTAATGCAATTTCTGGTTTACTTACTGTGTTGGATTGTCTTTACACTTCAGAAGACTATGTTCTATATTTTACTGCTATTACTGTATTTCCATATGGATCCACTGTGTTCCTGTTCTCATTATTGTATATTGATAGATTGATTCAATCTATCCTAATTGAAAAACCAGTGGCTGTCAAATTCATCCTTTCAAGAAATATCTACACTGTGAACATATCTATCCCAACAAGTGATTTAATCTTGAGTCTTAAAATCTTTTTTTTTTTTTTATTAAGTGAAAAAATTTGGTAATGGGATAAATAATTCTACTTCTCCAATTCACTTCTGCATTTTCACCTATTCTTTGAAAATGTTCTTGAAATAAGTGACTTGAAATAAGGCCTACAACTCAGCTGAATTGCATTGGAAACAATTGAAAGGAAGATTTTATCACTTTTCTGCAGTGTGAATGAATGCTCGATAAGTTTCCATTTAGATTTTGCATTGACTAAATTGAAAGCAAAGTCACCCTAGTCCTGCTCTAATGACCACGCCACCTTCAAGCCCCCTTCACACCTAGAAAGAAACACAAATAATACTAAATAATAATAAATACCAGCAACAGAAAGTTGCAACGCAATGACACCACTTTTACACTGGCCATACCAACTCCAGGCTAGATTCCAGATATCTTGTACCAATCTGATCCATTACTTTTGGACTTAATATTGACTGAGAAATAATCCATTTTACTCCATTAGAGAGAACTAACATCTCTATACATGTGTGAAAAAGTCACTTTACCCTAGTATTGGATTCAGGCTAAATATAACGTTCCCCAGTAGAAACACCCTGTAAAGTCCCAGTAAATACTAAATCCAATTTCATCACATAGATCGTTCATTTTCAAGCAATAACTCCTCAGTGTCAACGCAAAACTTGCAAAACAACATTTTAAAAGAAGCAAACCGATACGTTCCTGCCAAAGAATCATTGGCGTATCCCATAAAAACGGCAATTACGCTTTAAAATCAAATTTTTTATTGTTTTATACTGACTTTGATGGCTGCTCCCTTGACCTTGGAACAAACTGCGTTGAGGTGTCCACCTGCGACTCAACCTGACGCCTGTCAGCTTCAAGTCGCTGCTAATGCGGGACAAACTGCTGGCCAGCTGAGACACGCGCCTCGCTGCGGACAGAACTATTCATCACCGCGACTATTACTATTCATCATATCATCACACACACTGACAAGCCCGCGCACACACACACACACACACACACACACACACACGTACAGCGCACATTTATACAGACAAATACAACGCCAGAGTCGTCGTTGGATGGATGCTTTCCTGCGACCGAGGCGTTGGTCGTGACAACGTGATGACCGAGGCAAGAAAGAGAGACGAGGAAAAAGGAGAAGAAGAGGCGTCACGGAAAGTGTGGGAGAGAGAAAGCGAGAGAGAGGGAGAGCAAGAGAAGAGAGAAGTGTTCAAGCCCGGACTTGAATATGGAAGGGCTATCGGAGAAGGCAACCGAGAGGGAACAATGATGAGAATCTGTCTATCCATCTCTCCCTCATGAATTCCACACTAATGAGAGGTCTCTGCAACTCATACTAACGTCATACAGCACCAGCCCTATTAATAGTACTTATAGTCTCATGCATTCATATTACAGATATCACAGTTCTAAAAGTCCTACTTCTTTCATTGCTTACTGCATTCTGGGTGCCTGTTGCTCCCTCCATCCCTTTCATGAACTTCATATCACTAAAAAGTCAATTTTTCCCTATAAATGGTATTTTGGACAATTTAACACGGAAGCCCGACTACAACAGTTGCTCCCTCAGTCATATTAATTGTTCTATATGAGTGGGCTAAACTGTATTTCACAGTTTAGAATCCAAAACAGAAAAAAAGCTCGAGTGTACGGATTGTGCAGCAAGGGATTCAATTTTAGGAAAACGTCCAAATTGTACCGTTAGCATGTTGCCAGCCATTGTCCGTCTGCCGTAGCTTAAAAGAATTGTCACTTTCTAGAATATGAATGGGAGTTAAAGGAATTGCTAATAGTAACTCCCAAACACATGTTTAACTGTTGGTTTATAAATGTTGAACTCAATAAAAACTAAAGTGAAAAAAAAAAAAAAGTAATTGCTAATAAGCTAAGCTAACAACCGAAGAATGGGAAGTTAGCTTGCAAGCTAAACTTACCTACAGCTGGCATTATAATTAGCTAACGCCCCTGCTGGGGTGTTTCAGATATCTAACATTAGCTAGGTTGTAAATATAGCTAATGACATGCTAGACCCCCAAACTAATGCGTAGCGAAGCTTATTACTACATTTTCAACCTACATTTTGACAAGTTATATGAGAGTTATTACACTATTAGCATATTTCAACAAACTTGCACCAGCGTATTTTGTTGTCTACATCTAATACTGGAGTAGAACTTGAGTGTTTTAGACATGCGGGTTAGCATCCCATTCAGATGCTAGCTTGCCAGTGTAATGTTACACCTGTCCGGACTGAAAACTACCCATCGCAGCGTTGCAAGCTGAGTCAAACTGCCAGCCCGAGTGTGGAGCCGGGCTCAATCCCAGCTGGCTGTTGTCATTGAGGTGAAGGTCATGGTATAGTGCTCTATGAAATGCAGATGGCCGCCCACAGCTGCCGCAGCCTGTGTGTGTCACAGCTGAGAGCGGTGTGGAGAGCACTCTGAAACATGCCACCGCGCAGTGTGTGTGTGTGTGTGTGTGTGTGTGTGTGAGTGGTGGTGACATATGCTCAATGTTCAGTGTCATTGGCTTTGTCTTTGGGGAGGCTGAGACAGGCTGAGGTACGTACATTGACTGTGTGCCAGAGGGTGTAGTTATTTTTTTATGAGTGATAAATAATAATAAGTCTTGTTTATTAGACCAGGCACTTGATATGCTGTATTCCACTGACTTCTCACACACACACACACACACACACACTTGTGCACGCTCAAACTACACACATTTTTCTCAACCCCTCTCTACACCCCAGCAGAGTTCAAACCATCACTTACTTCCTAGACTACAATTTGCCAAATCTCAAGAGTAGTGAATACGGTGCTTTTTCAGTCACTTCTCACACGTCGAGTGATTATTTAATTGACTGTATCCATTAACTGAATGCTGATCGTCTGCTTTTGGAACTATGAATTCATGCGTTTGCTCGAGCGTGTGGAAGGCATTTGGGAGAAACGTGAATGCCGGGAAGCTGAAGGTCACAGCGGCCTGATTAATATCCCACTGCTGTCAAATTGCACGCGGCTTTCAGGTTCTTTACTGAAATGCAAATTGGTAATAGGGAGTAGCAACAGGTAAACACATTTCTCACCAGTTTTTTTTTTTTGTTGTTGTTGTTGCTGTTGTTGTTCTCAGCCCTAGAGAGTAACGCTATGAGCTTCTTTTCAATGAATAATGGCTGGCGGCTCAAAATTACCTGCTGACCCCGTTTGCTTCCACATCACCTCTGGATGAATTTTTTTTTTTTTTTTTTTTTTTTTTTTTCAAAACAGCCTTTTAGCCCTCATGAAGAGTTTCGCCACGTATTACCTGCAGGGACATTTGTTATCATAGTGCAAATTACTCCGACACACTCGCCCTACAGGGGACTAATGTGAAGGGGGGGGGGGGGGTCAGAATGGCTCTGAGATGCGGAGGAATTCATCAGGCTTTTACGGAATCTTGGGAAGCTGGGAGAAATAGTTTCGACAGGAAAGTGAGTGAAGATGTGAATAAATAATCCAAGAAAAGATTGATGAGAAGAATGGAAAAACATCTGGAATTCAAAAATAGATGAATCCTGGTCATTAGTAAAAAAAAAAAAAAAAATCTACATATAAGGGCACACAGAATTCTAACCAACACACACCAATAAGGTTCCCTTGCTCGACTTTGAAACCCCGAGGCATTCAAAGACCTATAAAGCTTGCTGGAGCCAGCCTGATGTCCTAACTAGTTCGGCCAGCATCCAATCCAACATTTTTTTACCGTGATGCTATCAACATGTCGCTGCGGGCATCAAGAGTCCAAACTCAGCTGAACTCAGTCAATATACAGTGTGTGTACGCTATCAAACTTCACCTGAGAAAATCACGTCTGGTATATATTAAGCAGTATCTAATTAATAAAAGGACGTAAAGGTTTAAAGAGTAACTAAACCCCAAAACCAAATCTGTGTAAAGCCTGACATCTCATGGTAGCAAGCATGCTGCTGAAATTGTCATCTGCTATTGGCTAGTCTGTTGTATTCTATAGAAGGTGACATCACCTGGCACCAAAGATCAGCCAATAGCAGATGGCCATTTCAGCAGCAAGCTGTTAACCAGATGTCAGGCTTTACACAGATTTGGGTTTGGGGGTTTAGTTACTCTTTAAGTATGAATCT
The DNA here is from genome assembly GCF_046629955.1 of Centroberyx affinis. Taxonomy (NCBI): domain Eukaryota; kingdom Metazoa; phylum Chordata; class Actinopteri; order Beryciformes; family Berycidae; genus Centroberyx; species Centroberyx affinis. The sequence goes on along the minus strand of NW_027282115.1, from coordinate 58,486 downwards.
TCACAATTTATCTGCAAACTTAAGCCATAATAATCCTCGCCTCATATTCAAATTCAAAAATTCTGATCATGATTCACATCGCTTTATACAAAAACCTGAAAAAAAAAAAAAAAGAGAGAGGAGCGATAAAACGTAGAGGGGAGCCTCAAACTTTTCCCGCAGAGCTCCCGTAAAAAACAATTTGTGACGGAGCTGAAGTTTTTAATATCATCAGGAGGCTTGTGAACGAAACGGCAAGGCGGGGGGGAGGTGGCGGGGGGGAGGTGGAGGGGGGAGGGGTTGATGGGGGAGCGGAGCCCAGAGCACATTATGTAGAAGAAAAAAAAAAAAATGAAGCCAAGGATAGAGGGAGACAGGAGGAGATATGGAGGGGAAGGTGGGCCAAATTAGAGAGAGAGAGCGAGAGAGAGAGAGAGAGCTAATAGGAGACAGAATGGGTGAGAGACCGAGACCAAGACAAATGGCCCGAGTGATGGAGCGAAAAAGGAATTTGAAAGAGAGACGGGAGGAGAAAGAAAGAGTGTTAAATGACCCTGGAGAGAGTAATAGAAAGGAGGGGGAAAGATAGCGTGAGAAAGAGTATTTTTCGTGGGGAGAGAAACACTAAGAGTGAGCAAGAAAGCGATGAAAACAAGGCGTGTGGGAAAGAGAAAAGAAGACAGAGAGAGAGAGCGAGGAAGAGATGAAAGGAGGCGAGTGAAGACTAGAAGAGGAGGAAGAAGAGGAGGAGGAGGAGGAGGAGGATTGTTCTGACGAGGTAGATTTCGGCTGTAATCCTGCCTCCTTGTCCTCGCCGGCCGGTGCTGGGACTGTAAATCCCCTCCGAAACTTGAGAGGATGTAAACAAACCATTAGCCCCGCACAACCATCCGTCACACACACACACACACACACACACACACACACAAAATTCAGTACACGGTGCACTCAACACACATACAGCAGGTGTGCACACATGCAGATAATGCTCACCCTTACAGCGGTATACACATGCAAATCATTGTGCATGTATGCGAGCACACACACACACACACACACACACACCAGTCCCTCACTTATATTTGTGGAAAATATTAAGCGACAATTTTCTACGCCATAAACACATTAGCAGGCATTTTCCTACCACTTCTGATGTAAATGACTCATAATGTCTCATCATTCACTCAGCAACATTCACCTAACACTAAACATTTCCTAAAATAAGACTGGTATTGAGTCCTATTTTAGCCATTTCCTTCCTCTAATTTCTTTTCCCCCCTTTTGTTTCATGATAAACGTCAAGAGGACTTAAGAAGCAAGGGTCTGCTTGACATAGGTGTTTACTTTGGCTTTAGCATTTTTTCTTTTTTTTTTTTCATTTTCTGCATGCTTTTCCTCTTGTGTGCTCATTAGCGGTTGGCCACCTATCCCGGCTGATCCCGTCCGCCTGCAGTGATGTCCCCCCCCGCTTTTCATTTGGCCTACGTGGCTTTGAAAAATCGCACCTGTGACACATGAGCACACTAAAGCGACTAAGGCGACTCTTCTTCATGTGTTTGCTGTCTTTCATAATGAGTCATTTCCCTGGTTGCAAATATCAATAGAAAAAATGAATCAGGGATGACTATTGACGAATTTACCCACTTTGTTTTCGGCTGACATAAATCTTGATGTAAATTCATAACGTAAGTATCAAACTGATATAAGTTATATGAGGACAGGGTATTTTAAGGGAAAAAAACAACAAAATGTAGTGCTTTTCTGTAAATATAACTGACTTTTCTTTATGTTTGGTGGTTGCTTGCCTCATATATTAGATATAGATATCAGATATGTTAGATATAGGGAGAACGTTTAGGAGACTAAAGGATGAAATGGACTCATGCATGCCCACACTTCACCCTAAACCTAACCCTAAGACACAACCCTTTTCCTAATGTGGTCTGGAAAATGGTCTATTCTTCTGGGTATATTTGGGCCCCACAAAAAAAACAAAACAAAAAAAAAAAAAAAAGTAGGAACAGAGATCACATGCTGAGAGACACAGAAACGGACAGACACAAACCGAGGACTTACGACTCAAAAATAGACACCCAGCTACCCGACCTGGGCCAAATAGAACTTATAAATTATCTTTGAGCATAGCTGGTATGCTAAAACACGATTGTCCTTGTGCTGCAGCCTCAACCTACAGTATATGATACTCCAAGCCAATTAACAGAAACGCCAAACGTGATTTGCAGCAATTAGACTGATTCCACCCATAAAAGACGATTTTGCATCTCTAACACGTAGTAAATATGTTCACACTCTGCCTTGAAAAGTGTGAACGTTGCCCCCCCCTGGATGATCCCAGATCAGTCGGGATGGAGTGTATATGTATGTATGGGGATACCACATGTGATTTACAGGGGGATGGTGACAGCGGCTGAGACAGTACACCGAGTCCCATTAAAGAGCCGTAAAGCCCCAGTAAGGCGAGGTGTGTGTGTGTGTGTGTGTGTGAGAGTGAGAGTGTGTGTGTGTGTGTGTGCCCCCGGTGTCATCCGAGCACTCAGGCAACCCGCTCGCAGCGCGGCGGAGGCTTTTTACGCCGCGAAAAAAAACCCAAAAAAACGCCACTCTTCTTTTCAGTTTTTCTTTCTCATTCTCTCCTTTTTTCCCCTCTCGTCTTGTCACCGGGCTTCATCTCTTTCTTTCGTTCTCTCCTCTAATATCTCCTCTCACTTTCGCTCGCCCTCATCTCCTCATTTTCTTTTCACCCTTTTCTCTGGCTTTCTTGGTCTATCAATCTGTCTTTTTTTTTTTCTCCACACTTTTTTTTTTTTTTTACCCCAATCTCTCGCTGCAGTTTTTTGTCAACGTGACCGCGGATGGTCGGATTTCTCTGAGAGATAATTTGTTTCTATTTTGTTTAGGTTTTAGTATTTTGGCTGTCATGGATAAGGAGAGTCAACTTTATCTATTAAACTTTATTTATTAAAGCGCTTTACAACAAGACATAAGAGCAATAGAGCATAAAAGAACATGTGAGAAAAGGCGGAAAATTATCAGTAAAAATACGTTTTAAGATGAGTTTTAAAAATGTCTACTACCATGGCAAAAGCCCTTTCACCCATCAGTCTTAAGTTTTTTCCCACTTTATTTCACTTCACTGAAATGAGTTTTAGTCCTAGTTTTAGTTTCAGTCAACTATCATAAAGTGAGGACACGATGGTGTTTGGGGAAATGCTCATTCATAACTGAAATGTGTTTGAGACAAAGATAGATGTGACGTCTTTCGTTATTGCTTCTCTGCGTCTTCTCCGACGTCACAGTCGGGGGTCATGCTGGTTTCGGATATGAGTTGCATCCTAGAATAGATACGAACAGTCATCCAAAAAAAAAAAAAAAAAAAAAAAAAAGAATCAGATATGAGCAGCAATGTGGAATTCAGTATGAAGGCCTGCAGCCTTTGTGTGGCCACATAAAGCGCTTCCTCTCATTCTCTCGTCTCGCTGTTCAGGTGCTCACACACACACACACACACACACGCAAGCTGTGTTAGGTCAGTGGGAACGCAGCAGACAGGAAACAGAGACAAGGTAACACGCTGACAGCTTTGAGACAGAGACCTGCAGCTTGAATCTCATTGAGTGCAACGCGCTTAAACTGCACATTGGCTTGCAAGCACATGCTACCTGCTACTGTGAAGAGCAGCGAGAAGAAACCCCATCTGAATAAATAAGAACAATCCCAGAAATCACAATATTTCCTCACCTCTGTCAACCTGTCTATTGTCTATCTATCTATCTGTCAGTCCGTTCATCCTTCAAAGCAGCACTGGTGCTGATGGGACTCATCTCATTATTTATTCTGATCAATTTCTACTTGTTTTTCCTGTTGCTACTAACAGCAGCGTGCACTTGCAAGCCAATGTGTAGATTAGAATGGCACAAGAGACACAAGCCCTCAGTCCGTCTCTAAGGCTCCGTTCACACTGCAGCCGGAAAATGTCCTAATTCTGATTTCTTTTCCCCCTCACGTGTGACACAAATCTGATCTTGTCTAATCAGTGTGAACAGCAAAAAGCGACTTGCATTTGATCAAAATTTTGTATCATTCATCTGAGACAGTTGTCATGTGTGTGTGTATGCACGTAGGTGTGTAAATGAAGTCATGAGGTTGAATGTGTTCCCATGTTTGATGTTTGATAGTTGACACTGTATGTGAGCAATAGCAGGCAGAGCAGATTAAGTGCATGTGCTTACCCAGTGTGCATTGCATGTAAGCACAGTTTTTTGCTCTGAGGTCTGAGGGCATATACAGTAGGGCTTGATTTATGGGCTGAGAGTACACACAAACACACACACACACACACACGCACATTGCATAATTCACTGCAGGAAATAGGCCTATATATTTAATGAAAAAGGAGTCTTCACTTGTAATGGCCACACACACACACACACACACACACACACACTGTGAGAGGCTATGTTATAGGGCGACAGACAGGAAACAAACAGCCATCACACTCAGGCTCCGTTCACACCACAGGACTTCATGCTCGATTCCAAATTGCTGCTCTTATCTGATTTCTGTGGATGACTCTTCATACATGCACTGAATGATATGGTCTCAATATACTGTATATAATACATAAAATACACAGGAATAACTTGACATGTTGAATGGTAATTGGTTATTTTTCTTCACCAAACACTATGTGTGTCCTTAATTTTCCTGAAAATGACTTCCTTGTTAAATCCAAGGGGCACAGCAAGCAAGAGGCTTGAGCAAAATAAGCAACTCAACATCAAAAATGTCAATGTATCCCTTTGAGCCTGTCTGTGTTTTGTCACTCTGCTTTGGCTGTAGACATCACACACTGTTTGTTTGTTTGTTTTCACTTTCTCACAATGCAATTTATGTCCTTTGCTGTAGTTTTCTTCACATCACGGTTGCTCTGTTGAAGTCTTAGAGTATGTATGAGGAAATCCATGTGAAATCAACTCATTCAGCTTCAACTTCAGCACTCGTATTGTACACTGGCATAAGGTTCAGATTGTGTGTGATGTGTGATGAATGTGTGTGTGACAGAAAGAACGGATGAAAAAGGATAAAGTGTGTGTTTATGTATGTGTTTTTTAAGTGGTTGCTCATCTGTGAATTTGACAGTTTAATGTAAGAGTCTGCACATACACACTGTGCAGATGAATGGCTTAAACGGGGAGAGAGTGAGTGAATATAACTAAAATGAAAAGGTCGGGGAAGGTGAAGGCAGCTTTGATGGGAATCCCCACTGGGACGGCGTGTGTGTGTGTGTGTGTAGTAGGAGGGCTGATACTGTACTATTTTTAGCCGGGCTGGTTGACGTTTGACTCCATCATCAGGGGCCAAGGACAGTCAGAAGGCTCCACTGTCATTTCCCCCAGTTGCCCTGCCTTTTCCTTCCTCTCTCTCTTCCTCATCCCTCCCTCTCTCTCCCTTCTCCCATCTCTCACTCGGTCCTTCTTTCTCTCTCTCGTTCTATCCCGGGTTCAAACTGGTCAGTGAATGTCTGGAAAATCAACTTTGAGAGGTGTGTTCCGGACAAAGTCGATAAATTCTCTGATGAAGTCAGGGAATGTCAAGGAATTTTCCAAATGCGTCACTTGACAGGAATATACCAGAATGACCTTTCCAACTTGTTTCACGCATTCATGACATTAGATGGTGGCTTTTTTCCCCCCAACCAACTGGAGCGGAATCTGTTTACCCCTTTAGAAAAAAAACACGAACAAACCAGGAAGGAAGAACATTTTCAGGTCATGGAAGCGCGTCCGACTTAGTTCTGGAAAGTGATGGAAAAGTAATCGAATTCCACATCAGAGCCACCTCGTTCTCCACCTCTCTCCACCCTAAACCTTTTCTTTCCCATGACCCCCCATGTGCCTGATCCAATAATAGACGGGTGTGGTAGAAATTTCCCCGTGGGCCATGACCGGCATTGACCTTACATACTCTTCTCTCTCTTCCTGCCCATCTCTCTCTCTCTCTCTCTCGCTCTCTCTCGACATCTCTCTTTCCCTCTTGCATTTAGCGTCCGGTGACGTCCATATCACCCTTCCATGACCTACGCGTCGCTAATGCGATGTACTTGCGAGCGGCGCGATGGACAATTGCATAATAACCGTATAGATAGGGTTACCGTCCTCAGCGGTGTAATTCTACAAGCGCTAATGACTCCCAGCGTGACACGATAGCACCGGCCGGTCCTCCGAGACCCTCTTTCAAAGTTCCTTATCAGCTACGTTCCCGAATTGCTCCTCTGATATCAAGTATGCAATTTTAGCTCGCACTTAGGGGCAAAGAAAGACCATTTCCACACTATGTCAACCTCGATTCTGGGCAGCAAAGGGTAGCAAAATGCTTTAAAAACCCTTGAGGCCATTTTAAAATCCTTGGATACAAACACTGTCACGGTATAGTTGAATACAGAACGCTATTGATGCAGGGCAATATTGATATCCAATAATACACCATTGATTTGGTTCAGGTTGTGAACTTTCTGAACCCCGGTGTGAAACGGGGCCCATCTACAGCAAAAGGTTCACCGAGTTCACGCGCGGACAGAAATCAATAGTGTATTACTGGAGCCCCAGCGGCCTCATGGGTAGAGGAGCGGGCTCGAGGCCAGAAGGGTGGCTGGTTTGAATCCCCAGTGTGGATGGAAGTGTTTGCGGAGGTGAAGCGATTGAGATGCGTCCACTTGTGCCTCAGCGACTCACGTCCAAGTGTTCTTGAGAAAGGCGACCTATCCCCAAATGCTCCGGTGAGACTGCAAGACTGTGTGTGTGTGTGTGTGTGTGTGTGTGTGTGTGTGTGTGTCCACTCCCCCAAGCCCTTACCCAAGAAGAATGTGTTCTTAGTCAACTCGCCTGGTTCCCCAACTAGCTTTTCTTTAATTAGGCTATAGGGATTATTCTGTTGCCCTCGAGCGCCTCAGACCAACTGTGTTTACTAAGGGTGCGATCACGTCCACAGATTGTTTTCTTTGGTCGGAACCAATGTGGAAATATTTACTTTGTTGCATTTTTAGATTTGGTTTGTTTATGTTCACACTGTCCAATTACAAGCAAACCGGGGCTTGTTGTTGTGGACTCATAAGTAGCTTATTTACTGGAGAGAGTTTTGGTATGTCATTCCCCCAGGTTCGAGATTTTGTGACTTTACCTGCATTCTTTGCCATGATTTTCCGTCTCTGGTGTTCACAGCAGGTAAGAACACATGAAGAAACAGCTGGATATGAGCATCAGTCCCGACTTGCCCTTGGTTCTTTTTGTTATGCTGGGCTTTCCAAGCATGAGGAACTGCTGCCTGTCAGATGTCAGCATCCGTCTCCTTATATCCATAAACCCTTGCGTTTTGGGGTAATTTCCTGTAGTTAGTTCAGATTACGTTCTCACTCCTGGAAGTTTTCTGGCGTCTCAGTGTCGTTATTTGGTGTCACCTGAGTTCAAATGGCATCGTTCTCATCTGGCCAAAAAAAACAATCTAAAGGAGTAAATCCAGAGTTCAAATAAACTGCTTCAATCGTGCTTGGTGTGAACGCTCCCTGTCTGTCTTACCATTATTGCTTTGTGAACAGCTATTCAAACACATTTATCCCTTGGGAACTATTCTCTTTTGTTGGATTCAGCCTATTTCTGTTTACTGCTGTTCAAATGAGTGAACTGCGCTGATCTAAGACCAGCCCTCTGTGCATGTTATGTATGTTTAACACTGCCCAAAATGTGGCCCCGGTGCTGCATCTATGCAGCAATGCACATGACTGATAAGGGAAAAATACCATTACGCACTATTTAAAGGCAAATGCACATACACACACACACACACAGAGTCACAAGGACTTGGTGGCGCTACCAAGGCAACCGAAACACAAGAGCTAATTATAGTTATAGCTGTAGACTCTGGGACACACAGACACACACACACATACACACACCACCCGCAAGCAGGGTAATTTATCTTCCATGAGCTGTCAATGAATCTATCTCCTTAAGGGCTTTTGTCTCAACTGACAGCGTGGTTAGGGAAAATTAACACACAATCTGATGCTATGTAGCTCTGTGTGTGTGTGTGTGTGTCTATGTGTGTGTTGATGGGGGGTAAGTGACTTTAATAATGTTCTGTATGGATGGTCTCACTGCACAGACTGACCTGTCTCTTGTGTGTCTGTGTGTGTGTGTGTGTGAGTGAGAGAGAGAGAGAGAGAGAGAGTGTTTATTTCTGTATTAGTGTCAGCAGACTTCCCGATTAAAGCGTAATTTACAAGCATCTGTCCCCGTCACGACATGTGTAACTGTTCATCCTGATAATTAGACAGGAATTTGTTTTTTGCTGAAAATAATCCTTCAATACTGATATTGTTATGGAACTCTCCCAGACTATCAAGCAAGCGAAATGCATCTAGGCAGCTAGATGTTGTTCTTTTAATTCAATGAGAGCATGCTATTTACACAGAAAGCACAAATGTCGCTTTGTGATGGCTAAATTACAGAAAAAAGTTCATCTGTTATTGCCTATTTTGAGTTTCAATTAAATTAATGGCAAGTGTTGTCGTCTTCTGTAAAAAAGACAAAACCTTAGCTAGCGTTCCAGTTATCGGCGCTTCAGCTCACATCGGCCAATCACAGGAGGTGTGTGCGACGTGGACCGCCAATTACAACAAAGAAGAGGCGGGGTTTGACCGTACGTTGGAAGCTGATTGGGTCCTCTCTTTGCCGTGGATGAACAAAGTCCACAAAACCAGTAATAAATGCAACATGCATACACGTATCCTATGGTTGTTATGTAACCTACATCTATTTCATACTATAAATAAAATGCTGCAAATCATAACCCGCTCCATACAGCATCTGATGTTGCTATGGAACCGGAGCGAGCGACCCGCTTTTTCATGTCACGGGCACAAAAATGCTTTTTTCCTACCCAAAAAAAAAAAAAAAAAGCAGAATGATGTGTGAACATGCCTTAAGGCTTTCTGTAACAGCCTGCAGGAGGGAGTCGGCTGTGTGAGGAATATGATGTAAAACAGCACGCCGGAGGAAAACAGCACACTTAAAACAGCAACAACTCCCAAAACAAGCACAGGGCTCTCCGCTTTTCTACCACAAGCCAGAAGAGCCTTTCAATAATGGAGCCTCTGCCGCCCGGTTCACAGAGGAATTCCCCCGGGTGCCGCACCGGCAATCACACCGCTCTGTGGTTTGTGCATCGACGTAGCCACAGAAGTGACAGAATGGAAGAGAAGCTGATTAAATGCATGATTAGCCATTATGCTACAAAAAAACACTTGTTGTAATAAGGCGAGGGAGGTAAATTCCACCATCTGTGAGTGAAATGATGTCAGAAAATACATAAAGCGGAGAGAGAAAAGAGTGTTCCTTCACTGCAGCCTCCTCGCTTTCTTTCATTTTCTGTATCTAATTATATCTAATACACTTTCTGCCCTTGTCTTTCTCCATCTCGCTCTCTCTCCCTCCCTCCAAAATTAAATCCATACATTGATCCATACATTCCCTCCTTTCATCTTCCTTCATCTTCTCTTTAAACCTGCACTGAAAAAGAGCCCCTTTAATTTCAAAACAGCTGCGTATTGTAGCTTTGACACGAGTTCTGGCTGTACAGATTGTGATTGAATAGAGCAAAAACACATAAAATCCAGAAATTTTCTGTCATCAGTGAAAAAAAGTTGGACCTAGGAGCCATAACTGGAATCATAACTGAGCCAGAGGTCCATGACATAGAAGAGAAATAAAACTGAAAGCTATATTGGAAATCACATTCAAATACATTCAATCACTTTCATGATATTAATGTATTTACATGCATACATGTTTTATCATTCTACAGTGTATGCAGCAGCTTAGTCATAGAGTCTATAATGATGCTGTGCACTGGTCTCGGGTCAGCCGACACATCATGAAAGAGCTATAACTGGCAGCCATTTTACAGCGCGCCATCACAAGGACCCCGACTATAATACAGTTAGCTGCCCGGTGGCCCGAGGCCAAGATTAGCTGGCCGTTAAAAAAAAAAAAAAAAAAAAAAAAAAAAAATATATACCCTCGCTTTCTTTTTTCTCACCCTCTTCCCTCTCTCTCCTCCGATCGGCACTTAATGACACGCTGCTGTTTTTTACGACCTTGATTTCACAGGAAAAGCCACACAATTGAATTAATAAGCGGTGGTCATTTGGGCTAACAAGCCGCCGGGCCGCGATGAATGCAAATGGATTCGGTACGTGACCGATGCCAAGTCGGGGAGCTGTGAGGCGTTTGGGGGTTAATTGGAATAGATAAAGTGCATTGAGAGTGATGGTGAAGTTTTCTGAATTGGATATACACCAGCCTTTATCTCATAAATAATACAATAAAGCAAAATAAATAAATGTGAATAAGGCTTATTCACTTTTATTAGTTTCCCGGTGGTCAGCAGCTCTTTGGGTGAGCGTTCTACCACTTTTTGATAAATAAATGAATACAATCAATCACATGCCCGATGCACATTTTCCCCTCTTGACTGTCCTGCTGCTTAATTTCCAAAATAAAACACTTAAGTTACAGCTGCATTTTGTTATGTCCAGCCAAAAGCACTTAAATGTGCCTTAACTCATATGTATTCAGAAGTAGGAGCTTTCAAGGAGCATTTGAAGGCAGCGTTAGCCCAGAGCTAGCTGCATATTTGACCCTTAAGCCCTGGGCTAAAATACCATACTGTCACATTCTTAAGTGGGCTTGCTTTGACTTTAACCCTCTGAGACTAGGGGACTATGCCTAAGGATGACTGGGCTATGAATCTGCAATGTGAAAAGCACTTCAGTCCTCTCCTTCTCTAGCCTTCATAGCTATAATTCGTCCATTCATTTTATGTTTTTCCTCTGCAAAAGTATGATTTCATTTTGATGCTGGTGCATGCTGGTGGAAACTGTTGGTCTATGCTTGTGTGTCAAGCATGCATGACACACAATGCTCCCCCCCACACACACACATGAAGACACATTTGCAGATGCGTACACACACACACACACACACGCATGCCAGTGCTTACAGCAGCATGATGCAGTTGCTCATCATGTAAGCAACTGCATCATGTGCCCTGCAGATGCTTTTCATTACATGGAAATTAAGGGGCAGGGAATGTGAAAGACACATACACACAAACACACACACACACACACACGTTATTAACCTCTGGCTGCAGTAAGAAAAAAAAAATCATTGGGGAGAGAAAAAATGGAATGACGTACTTCACGGCAAAGTGGGTTAGCTGGGGGCTCAGCGAAATGTGGATGTCAGCATTTCCAAGGAGGAAAGTGGGTGTTTGTGTGTGTGTTTGTGTGTGTGTGTGTGTGTGTTGTGCCTCCGAACACCCTCCACATGGGCAGAGAAGACACTCTCAGTACCTTGGACAGCGACAGTTTCCTCACAGAGGGAAAACGGGTACAGCCATTCACACACCTGCATCAACCTGACCATTCAAACTGGGTTAGTTTCACTGGAGCAGTTCACAGGTGGGAGGTTTCATATGCGAGATACAAGTCCATTTATTTCCAAAGTGCACACTGTGTAATTGGAGACGACCATTCATACGGGTTGAAAGGACCTCTGATTATCAGATGACCCCGAAAAACAGCACGGAATTTGCTCCAAATTTTTCACCCTACTGGTCTGGTAAAAATTGCAGACATAGCAGATGTGTACTGGATTACAATCATGACTGCCATTGGTGATAATTACAATTACAGGACCACCCTCCGTGAAACTAATCCAGTTTGAATGGGATTAAAGCCCCGACGGTCTCAGGCTCAGAGTGCGGTTAAAACGGCCGCTGGACAAAAAGTGGGAATTTTTGATTGTTTTGATAGAATGGGGATTTAGTTGATGGGATGGCTTGGAAAGCTGGAATAACTGGGTGTACATATAAATGTTGTACTGGAATATAAGACCGGGTGATAGATAAATGGATTCCCCCCCTCATCCCCCCCATCCCCAATTCTCCCTGTGTATCTCACTCCCCCTTTTTTTTCCTTGCCTGTAATTTCTCCAGGCCTTTCGGGTTTCACTTTGATCTGGCACATCGTTTCATAAATTCCGTGCTTTTTCGGAGCTCAGAGCCATATCTATTTTCTATCACGTGCATGCCTCTTTTTTTAGCTGCCTGCATGTGTGTGTGTGTGTGTGTGTGCGTGTGTTTCACATAGTGCTGTTAATGCGACTGGTGATGTAATTTGCGTTTCTGGGTCCATTTTGTTGTTTTGCTGGTGTATTTTGTGGCCCGAATGTAGACGACAACAATGTCACGTTGATATATTTCCAGTGCTTTTCCAGCTCTATTACTATCGCTATCCCTATTGTTCTCTCCACCTACATGTATAACTCACAGCTGAATGCGAAGTGGAAGTAGACGAGGCAGGTTGAAAGACAGTGGATATAAACAAAAAGTAAATTACAACAGTTCATCACAGAATAACTCCTGGGATGCACTGAACATCACAGATCGATGATATATAGCAATTTTTCCTCCAGAATCAGAAAACCATACTGCTGTGCATCTGTGTGTTTCCTGTATATACGATGTAGTTAAAAATAACTTACCAGTCTGGTGTGCATGTGTGTTAGTGCACACCGACAGTATCTACTTTTGTGTGTAAGGAGCAGGAGGTTGGGTAAAAATAGGTCTGCTCTATGTACCGTAGCACAGGCCGTCTTTCTTTAGCTGCAGACTCTTGCGCTTCCGAATCTCTCTTTGGACGTTCCCCTGTGGAATTTCACCGGGAAATGTCAGCCGCTTCCTGCCGCCGCCGACGAGAGGGAAGAAAAGTCTCGGGGAAAAATGTAAGGCCAGGTGGGGACTAAGAGGGGGCACTGGGTCAAACAGACGCACCACCATTTCTGTCCGTTGGGTCATTTTGGAACGATTCTAATCTGTTAAAAGTCAATCAAAAACCAACCTGGCAAAGCTACAGTCATCCCAACCTTATGCCAGGCTTTCTCCGTTTTATCTTTCTTTAATAAAAACCCGTTGATGATGAGTCGTACAACATTAATTAAGTGTACACCGTATTAATTAGAGCCTCCTCCTGGGTCCCGGTGTTCACTGCCAATTTTCCCAAAACAAATCTACAGCAGGAGCTCAGTTGAACATTCTGTCTGTCAAAACGGATCGAAATTACGTAAACCGACCGCCCCGTAACACCTACTGCTACATGCCTGATCGTAACCCTAACCCTAAACCTAACCTTAGGCCAGCTCTAGTTCTAACCCTACAATCAATTCTTACAACCGATCACTTTTCCAGGTTGCCTTTTTGTCTTACTGTTGGAGAAGAAAGAGAGAATGGCAAATTGAAAGTCTGTTGTCAGTGATATTTTTAAACCGCCTCAAACTTCCTCTCAAGCAACGTGGGTGTCTTTGACTTTTAGATTTCGTCCGATTTACATATTCTGCAATAACAACAAAATCAAGACAAGGTTAACGAGAAGGAAGATGGGGAATCGGTTAGCTGGGAATCGGCCGCTGCAACAGCCGTTGACGTTCACGGTACTTGTTTATGAGTCAACATGCATAACAGCTTTACAAACAATAATCAATTCCACTAAGAGAGAGTCATAAGGCAAACAATGTACTAGAGCTGCAACGATTAATCGATTAATCGATTAGTTGTCAACTATTAAATTAATCGCCAACTATTTTGATAATCGATTAATCGGTTTGAGTAATTTTTAAGAAAAATAAGTCAAAATTCTCTGATTCCAGTTTCTTAAATGTGAATATTTTCTGGTTTCTTTACTCCTCTATGACAGTAAACTGAATATCTTTGGGTTGTGGACAAAACAAGACATTTGAGGACGTCCTCTTGGGCTTTGGGAAACACTGATCCACATTTTTCACCATTTTCTGACATTTTACAGACCAAACAACTAATCGATTAATCGAGAAAATAATCGACAGATTAATCGACAATGAAAATAATCATTAGTGGCAGCCCTACAATGTACAGCATGTATTTTCACAAACACAATGTGCATATTCTCAGAAATCCAGCATTCTCCAGTGATTTTCAAAAAATTCTGTAGCAACATGATGAATTATAATGATTTGCTAAAACCTTGGGCCCTTTAATAGTCCCAGAGCCATAGATACAATGTTGCCAGATTGCACTATGGACCATGATGTGGTCTCCTCTGCAGATGGGTTAGAATCATAGTCTACTGAACAATGGCAATGAATCATTACTGTCACTCAAAACCGCAATTAACGTCTTATCTCTGTGCGGCTCTGGGTAGAACTTAAGATATTGTTGTCAGGGAAATGAGCTTTGTTTCATATCCAGGAGACTTCAAGAGAAAGCCAGAGTTCAGTAAGATGACACCTTTGTCATGGCAACACATGAGCCTTCTGAGTCTTTTCCACAACGACATCATCACACACCCTGGTGTACCAGCCAGATGACCACTCCCGAATGCTTATAGGAATGGGAATGCCCTTTTCTATCCATTCAGTTCATTCATAAGTATTCAAGCATGAGTTCAGTGCGCTGTTGCCAAAGTCAGGCAAATTAAGGGACTTAAGGGAGCAATGTCTGTCTCTGTACAATAACCTGGAGAAGATTGACTTTGGACAACCATCACTGTTTTGAGTTGGGAATGCCTCTCTTGAGCCTTTCGTCTGTTCCTCCTGTCCGTTTGTCAGTATAGTACGTCAAATGAGGCAAGCCATTACAATATTACAATCATCTCTTGACGCGATGCTTCAAGAGTGAAAAGGTTCTCTTCCAAACTGGACTGAATCGATGACGGCAATCCAAACAATAATTCCTTGGGGGAAGTTATTGATGATCTATACTCTTCTAAATACCAGCCATTGATTTCTCTACGGCCCGACTGAACGGGCCCCGTTGCAAATAAACATGCATGCCAGCATGAGAACGAAAAATGTGGAATCAAACGCTTTTCTCTCCCCGTATGTGCAAGAAAGGAAAAAAGGAACCGAAAGAGCGGAGGATGATCCAAATCACTTTTTTTTCTGGGACGCCGAGCGACGCTGAAACGCACCCTTTCATCCCACTCACCGAACTTATGGACAACCAGCACCGGCAGTCTTTGCCACGCTGTAATTGTTACAATCTTGGCAAGTCGCAGTCACAGCACGCAAACGAACCAATTCAAGAATGAGGAATAAAACCTCCAAAAGAACAGGAGCCGTCCATGCAGAGAAACGAGTTCCGTTTGGCGCTGTACCAACAATCGGAGGCCCCTTTCCAACGGGTTGCCAAATCGCCCCATCACCCTTCGTTTGGAACGCCAGAGCGCTTTCCAGGAAGCAAAGAACGGACTTGATTTTCCAGGAACCGGCTAATTGGAGGTTGAGGACTATCGGCATGGCAACGGCGACGGGTGAAGGTCATAGGTAAAAGACAGGTACCGCGACGCGAGCTTGTTCGTTCAAAGAGAATTGGGTGGCGACAGACGTTTAGCTCTCTTCATTTCAAGGACCATTACCTGGAACGCGGGTCTTCGGGAATCAAAATGACAATACATCCACCCACACACACACACACACACACAGTTCCACTGAGTCACAGACATGAGCGTGCACGCTTTTGCAAACACACACACACAAAGACAAAGAGCTCTCAGGAGCCAAATTAATGACAGTCAGCAGGGTTATGCCCGGAATGTCGAGCAACAAGATTACTGTGTGACGTTCGCACACTCCTCTCTCTCTCTCTCTCTCTCTCTCTCTCTCTCTCTCTCTCTCTCTCTCTCTCTTTCCTCACTGTCTTTCTTGTTCTCTCTCTCTTTCCTGAATTGCTCCGCTGTGATTGGATTCATCGTTAGCGGCCCCCGACCCTCCGCTCAGCCGCTGCCAGTGCAGATAATCACAGAGCAGACACCTCCGATCTGCCGCTCATTATAGGTGAGCGTCTGCCTGTGTGTGTGTGTGTGTGTGTGTCTTCGTGTGTGTACTCCTGAACGACTGAAGCACGTTAATCCGCCCCATGATCCTCATTAGGTCCGAGTTCCCCCCCCCCGGTCTAAATGACTTCAACCTGTGTTCGCCATTAACTCGAGCGCGTCTCGGAGATGTGATTTTGCCGAAGAACAACAACAACAACAACGCAGCAGCGGGCACGGCTCCCAGAACGTTCATTCACTCTCTGGATGTGATGTAACATTTTAAAGCGCCCGCACCGATAATCATCTGCCCAAAACAAACAAAAAAACAATGAACAAAGGAATGAAATAGATGAACCTGTCAGGTCGTTTTGTGTTTGGTCTGTGTGTGAGATCTGTGGTCTGTGTGTGTGATCACAGCACTAACTGTTTTTCTGTTTTTTTTTTAAGTGACACAAGCACAGTTTTAGGTTTGGCTTAAATGTTATTTCAGTGTTTAATGTCCAGTTTTCCTCTTTACTGATCTATGTTAGCTATGATAGTAGTTCTGATTGGTTAAATATTACCCTTTGATTCATAGGTTATATAGGGCATGGCTTCAGCAATTTCAACTAAAAATACTACATTCCCATATACAGCTGTCCTATGTACTTTGTAATGTGGTTAAGAGGTTAATTTGTTTCTGCACCTTTGATATACTCAAATGCAGTTGATTTGTTAGCATGAATTACATTTTTCTGACAGATTATCGGCCTATTTTTTCTATTTTTTTTTTTTTTTTCCTATGTAATCCATCCACCACAAAGACAAGAAAGTCCAGAGCTACTTTCGAACTGTTCGGACGGATCATGCCAAACCAGATGTCGCTGTTTCACCGCAAAGACATTCTCCACTTTAGGAACTGCAATGTTGAGGAAATTTCATGCCATATATGTATAATCATAATTCGCAAAGCTACAGCTGTCTTGAGGCTACCAACAGGACGTAGTAACATGCTGATGTGTCTCTATGTGTGTGTGTGTGTTTCAGGGATTTTATTCAAAAGTGATGAACGTCCCTTGACCGATACAGAGAATCCTGATCTCAGTCTTAATCAGCCAATCAGCCAATGCGTCATGACAGCAGTCGTAGTCTCTTTCATGCTCTGGGCCACCCGGGCTGTGCGACTGGCTGAAGGCCGCCGAGCCGGAATGGCAGGCTGACACGGAGAGGCGCGGGTTATTAAAGCAGTAATAGGGTCTCCTCTGCCTCGGCACCTGCAGACAGATCAATAGAGCTCTCCTTATTGAGTGTCCATTGCAGTGGCTCCCTGAGGGGGGGGGATGAGTGTTTGTGTTTGTGTGTGTGTGTGTGTGTGTGAGTGAGAGAGAGAGAGAGAAAAGGAAACCGCACCTCTGGAACTGTCTGTCCTGTCACTGATGGACTAGCAGTGACAAAACAGAAGCTGGCAGAAAGACAGAGAATGTCTGCGCGTGTGCATGTGTGTGTGTGTGCAGATGTGTAAATATGACTCTGCGTGTGTGTGTGTGTGTGTTTCCTCCTTGGACATCTGTTCCCTCTGTCTAAGTGCTGTGACTCATTGATTTTGGCAGCACTGAGAGTTTCACTGGACTTAACGTGACACAGTCCCCTATGGGCCAAGTAACCCATCACTGGGTTACTATTGACTGAATGGGTACAGACAGTTAGTGTGTGTGTGTTTGTGTGTATGTTTCACAGAGTGCTCTCTTAGCCCACAACAGTATGATTGATTGTGTGTGTGTGCATGTGCATATATGTGTTATGTTTTCAAGAGTGCTTTGCCATCCCAAGTATGACTGACTGACTCCGTACAGTGTGTGTGTATGTGTGTGTGTGTGCGTGTGTGTGTATGAGCAGATGCATGTCCCTGTGTGTGATCGGGGACGCCTTATAAACATTTCTTTCAGCTGTCCCGGAGTGAAAACTGATGCAGAAGTATCTCAGCTATTTCCGTCAGGGCGGCAGAGTACAGAAGCCCTCTGACACATTGTTGACTAAAAGAAAAAAAAACGTAAAAATCACAAACCTTGCCTCTACTCACTGTTGACCAGTGTTTCCCCCAGTGATTTAGAGTGGAAATGCCTCTGAAACAGCATTTTAGACCATGTGACTATAAGAGTCTCCACAGAGAGGGTAAGTCATGTGCAGGGGGTTCCCCAAGCTCCGGCTACAGGCTATTTAGGCGTCTACTCACCTCTGTCTGGCCGGCTGCTTTTATAACTGAACGTCACTAAATGTTCACACTACCAGATTTTGGTAGTGACAACAGAATTTTTGAATGAGAGTGACTGCGCATGTCTGTTACACACTGGAGCAGACTGAAGTAAAATGACTAGATTCAGACTGTTTTTGTAAGGGTAACAGGAGTCACTCCACTCCTCCGATCTCGCGATGGCTGGAAATAATGTCTGTAACCATAGTAACGTTTACTTCATATCAATATGGCGGCTATACTATCGCCTGTATTTTCAGAACTGGAACAACCGCAATGTTGAGGAAACAGACTGGATAGAAAATATAATAAATAGAATGTCTCACAACACTTACCTCCATCTCCTTCAAATTAAGGATGATAATGTTACGTAACATAACGAGTGTTGGGCCTGAACGTCACGTAATAACCAGCTGTCCAGTCCCATTCTGGTTCACACTCCTCGGACTAACCGAATCCGCTCTCAAATTCAGTATCAGTACCTGAATTTTTCAGGTGGTGAGTTTGGTTATAGAATGCGGTTGTCTCTCCTTAAGAACTGAACTGTGTGTGAAATTGGAAGAGGAGTTGTGAGTTTTTTTAGATGTTTCAAAATAATAGTGATCTTTGTCGAACCTCTGCGCAACGCGCAGCAAACGGCTGCCATGGTAACGACAGAGGGACTCAATTGAAGTGTTACAGCTGAAACTACTGTATAATGCTAAATACAAGACCTTAGCTGAGGAGATCATTTTAGGGGCTTCATTACCATGACCATGTAAAATCATTATTTAAACTGATTTATGTTTCCCTTGTTATTGGATCTCAGTTCTGTGAGTGCAGTAATACTCAGGAGAGAGATCCAGTGTTGCTCTGAGAAGACTACAATATGCACTTTGGT
The DNA here is from genome assembly GCF_046629955.1 of Centroberyx affinis. Taxonomy (NCBI): domain Eukaryota; kingdom Metazoa; phylum Chordata; class Actinopteri; order Beryciformes; family Berycidae; genus Centroberyx; species Centroberyx affinis. The sequence continues at coordinate 39,469 of NW_027282115.1, read as the reverse complement.
ATTATATTTATTACTATTACGGGGTGATGCAAATGGTAACATGGAATTTCATCCCATCTTTTAAAAAAGAAAAGAAATGTATGGTGCGTTTCATCAAGAAGAATGACCTTTAAGACTTCCATAACCAGCTGGAATGAAACATAAGTCCAATTTTGCAGCTGAAATCAACTTAAAAATGATAAAAGTAATTGTAGACCTATCAGGCCAAAACATTTTCAAGACCTTTAAAACTCAATTCAAGACTTAAGATGTGTTACTTAACTGTATTCAAGACCTTTTAAGGCCTTCAGTTTGCATAATATACTTTCAAACTTTTTAAAACTACAACTTGCAGGACCTGCACACACCCTGTTTCCTGTAGCTCTACACAGTCCAATAAAGTAAACATATAATATATGTATATATAAAAACAAATCACCACATCTCAGAGCCAGAGATGGTGAAAGGCGAGTCGCCACATCCTCTCTGTGACAGGAAGCAACAGGGGTTTATGAGAAATGTGATCTTAATTTTGAGAAACACGAGCGCTAACAAAACCACTGGTGTGAGATCGAGGCGACCAATCATCTCGGCCATGGTCTCATTTGTTGACAGTAATTATACTAAGGTATGAATGAATTAATAGTTCATTTGACAGTATATACATTTAAAAATGCTACATACAACAGTGTGACAGTCTCATTCCCTAGCACTATCTGTTTTTTCCTCATATGGTAAATCCCAAATCATATCATCAGAATGTTATCACAATAAAAATTAACACAAACATGTATATTTGGTCCAAGGACTGCCATAGATACAGACTGCAGCCTTGCCATAGTGTGACCCTCCACAAACAGCGGTACATTTCATCTGTTTCCTGTTCCTGTTGCTGGTGAGAAGAACTAACAGTGAGCCCCACTGTGATATGACCCATATATGGGCCTGGAGGAGACAGAGAGAGAGAGAGAAAGAGAGAGAGGGAAAGAGAGAGAGAGAGGCATTGCCAGTGAGCCAACCGCTACTGGAATAAATGGATTAAAATGGACTTACGCAACCGAACAGAACTGCATTACAGGTTTGCAGAGGTCTGTTAATGTTTTTTTTTTTTGCTTCTTCTTTTTTTTTTTGGAGGAGGAGTGTGATGAACTGCGAGCTGGTGCCTGGGCATCCATTTGTGCGTGTCAGAAAGAAATATACAAAGAGAGGCAGAGAAAGTAGCCGAGAGAGAGAGAGAGAGAGAGAGAGAGAGAGATGGAGGCATGAGGTGGTGTGGCCAGAGACGCTGCCAAGACAAGACATTTAAGTCCCTGTAAATCACTGGAGAGACATTTATTACTTAATGGCCGGCTCTGTGTTCCAAGTCTGCGATAGCCTGGAATCACTTCCACAAAAGGCAAGGCTGGCTTGGCTAATCCCAGGTGAAAACGGAGGAGTTAAAAACCTGAAAAACGACTATACATCTTGCCAGACATCAAGCTCTCAACATGCTCCCTCCCTTCATCTATGACAAATATAATCACCGACTTTTATACCCAGGTCTGTGGCTAGCAACAGGTTCTCCGGCAGGTATTTCCCAGTAGTACCACATAAACCTGCAATAAACGATACCAAACCTCACAACCAATCCTGAAACTAATGTGTGTTATGTGCTGTGTTGCTGTTTTTCACCTCTTTTCTAAAGCTTGTTATCAAATTCTGGTCCAGATCGAAGCTCCTCCCGCTCCCTCCTGTAGCTTTCCGTTGTTTTTTTCAAACTAGCATGGCTCCTCCTTCGCCGTTTAAAAGCGCCGCTCACCTCCTTCCCGTTCCTGAAAATGCTCGCATAATGGCGGAATCGATGAAGAGAGCGAGTAAACTTACCTACCTCTTCACGTCATTGTTTGTGGCACACGTAACCTTCAGCGGGAGAAAGTTCTGGCAAAGCGTGACTGGCAACTGCCGACACTTCTCCGTACGTACGGTTAGCTTAGCTGTTAGCTTTGCTGGCCTCCGTAGTGCGGTGGGTGTAAACGTTTTTTTGGGGGGGAGGGAGGGAGAAGTGGTTTGCTGTGAGTTTATTAATGTTTTTTTTAGGTTTTTGTCCTCTAGTGGTCAGAAAATGTGGCTTATTGCAGCTGTAAGCACACCAGAATACTCATGTTGATCCAGATAAAATTATCATCAAATCAAACACTTTACATGGTTGCTGCGCCGCTGTTCCACCCTTGAACTTGGACTTGAAGTGCTAGCACTGTTGTGGAAAAAGTACTTTAATTTGTCCAACTAAAAAGGTTGAAGTAGTTTTTCACTGACAGCGAGGACAGTGAAGGAGACCTTTCCAGTCTGCAGGAGCTGGTAAAAATCAAACAACACCTGTGTGTCAAGCAATAGCTCGGGGCTCTCGGCTACCTCTTCTTTGTTTGAACTACAAGCAGAAAGCGGCTGAGTCGCCGCGCCACTTCGGCGAATTCTTCACCGCCCAAAATGTCAAACAAACAGCCGCCGGTGTGTTGACTTCCTAAATAGGCCTAAAAGGGCTTCTGTCTGACTGTCTGGCCCCTCTGTCCATCTGTCTGTGTGTGTTTCTGTGGCTAAATGAAGACCGGCAGTGTTTCCAAAACACGCTCGCTAACAGGGACCATTCATTCAAGGCCAAACACACTCGCCCGAAGGACATGTGAAACGGACAGGTAAATGTGTGTAGTCAAAACAATATTAAAAAGGGAGCTGCAACTGCCCCAGCACATGCGCATGAATATGAGCTCTCATACGAACACACATAAACACTCACACCACACACACACACACACACACACACACAGAGCATCAGTGTTCTTTCGTATCACCGAGCACAGAAAACCACAGAAAATGTTCCATCTTCGAAACGTTGAGCGGTGACCTTCACAGAACAGAAACCTCATCAGGCAAAACCAAATGCACAAACCGACACCTACGCACGCCGCTCACACACACACACACACACACACACACACCACTCATAGTTTGTATCGTCATCTAAATGTTTACGGCTATATCCACAAACACGGCACAGGATGGGGTCACGGCTCGCCAAGGGCCATATCGTCTCCGTCTGGGCTAAGACAAAAGGCCAGCTGGTGCGAAAGGAAAGAATGTTTACCACAAACACAGAGCACGCAATTTCCCCCCGTTTCCCCTTCGACTTTTCTGGACAGTAAACAAGCTAGCAGACGCTCAGACTCCAGTTTGTACATAAAAATGTCTGACGGTGATTGTTCTTTTTTCCCGTGGTGCCGCGGCTTGGCGGAACGGTTCGTTGCAGGCTACGCTAGGTAGATGTTTACACGGGATGACCGGGGTTTTGAGCAGCGTTGGTTCATGACCAAATTTAGCAATGCGTAGCGGAATATTTAACGAGGACGTCACGAGGTCTATTATCGGACACGATTTGGCTAGCTCTGGCGAGAGTTCAGCCTCGCTAATGAGCATATCTATCAATTTTGTCAGTGCAACTGCAAACAAACGGCTGATTAACAACGTCAACAATGTAATCTTTGTCTGTTTTTTGTGTGACGGATTATTACCGATGCCGTGCATAAAAGTCTCTTTCGTCCATTGTGAGACACACACACACCAAACATGGTCACAGCTAATACTTAATAGTGTTGCTTTGGACTTTTCCCAGCATACCACTTCCCCTTTTTCCACAACTACTTGTTGACAAGATGGGGATCTGGGCCTTAGCATTGCCCGACTGGTACAAGGCTTAGGAACTGGTAAAACACAAAGAGCCATAACCGCAAGGTGGTTGTCCAGTGCTAGTGCTAGATCAAATTGACTTTCTACTCCAAAAGATGAGTGTATATACAGTATAGTTACTGGCATATGCATTGTGGACTGACAGTTTGAGGGGGGTCATCATGGGAACAAGTCCAGCAATAGATGTCTTGCAGTAGCCACTAGCTGTCCAATTACGGACACCTTAAAGTTAAACAGCAGATATCAAAACCTTTGCCATTTTGGAGGTGAAGACAGCTGTTTAAAAGCGTGTTCCTAATGATTAAAGAAAACATACCTAAATCTATCATTTAGGCTGCATCAATAGTAGATAATGTCTACATATTTGAGGGGAAGAAACAAAATGGTAGTCACACACAAACAAAGGTTAAACCTGATGAAGGCAGCTACATGTAGGCTATATGTCCAAAACCATATGTGCCCATTACTGATTTTCCATGATGCTGAACCACTCTGCGGCTTTATAAACTTGATCGTAAAGTTAAATAGAGCATTGAAGCCTCATAGCCACCGTGTCAGCTTTGCACAGACACTTGGAAACAACACTTGGAACTTTTGGTTGACACAATTTTGCTAGCTCTGGCGAGATGTTAGCCATGCCAATAAGCCTATCGCTTTTGCCAGTACAACCACAAACCAACCACTGATTCGTAGTTTCAGAGTATTTCAGGGGTGTCGTCCAAATTCTGTGGGAATAAGGATATCAGACAGGGAAGACTCTGATAATGAATATACAGCTGCTAGCTGTCCGATAACACAAAAAAGCAGATAGGCCTAGCAAAACCTCTGCCATTTTGGAGGTGAAGAGGTGGTTAAAAGAGTCAGTTAATAGCATTATCCTAATTGTTAAACACATGGCAGGAATGTAATTCTATTATTTAGGTTGATAACGTCTCTATATTTCAGGTGAAGAATTAAAATGGTAGTCATACAGAGGAGGAGAACTAACAGCAACACACACAGACACATAAAGACCCAACAGAAAACAGTGAAGAAGGCAGCTATATGTGTACGTCCACAACCATATGTGCCCATTACTGATTTTCCATGGTGCTGAGCCAGTCTGAGGTTTTATAAACTTGATCATAAAGTTAAACAGAGCATCAAAGCCTGTTAGCCACCATGTTAGTCATGCACAGATACTTGGAAGCAAAACTTGAACTGGAATTTAAGAGCGAAGAGTGAAAAGTGAATTAACACAATCCCAATATACTGTATACATGTTTGGTTAATTTTTATTTATTGAGGGGAAATGGACTGAACAAGCTTCTTTTCCAGCAACGCCCTGCTTCACATTAATAGAGTTACACACAGAGAGCTGCCCAGTGCAACCAGTTTTCTACTTGATAATGAGATTAACAGTACCATCAATACAGCCTAGCAATTTAGATTGGTGATTTTGTGGCATTACTGAGAGGGCTTCTTTGTTTATCAAAGGTATAAAAAGTGTTTTATTGTTAAAAACTTAAGTGCTCACACAATACGGATTGTGACTACTTACTCTGCAAGTTTTTTAAGTCCCTCTTTTAATGATACAAGCAACAAATGAAAGCCAGTGATACAAATGCAAGAAGCTAAGGTAATACAATCCCATCACATGTACCACAAAACTGGCAACAGAATTCTGTATCCTACCTATTGTAATCAAGTCAACAGTAAATGCTCTGCTAAATAGTATTAAGAGTGTATTGCACTGAACCAATAGATGCATATGCTCTTTAACATACTGGGGTAGAGCCTTGCTCTTCATGGCAAACTAATGTTTTGTTTTGTTTTTTTCCCAAACTACTTCCTCCCAGCTGTACATGTTGTCAGAGAACAAAACCCAACTGTTGTTCCTCCTTCCCGTCCTCTCTTTCCTTCCCCCTTTTCCTTCCACCCTCCTTCTTCTCTCTCTCTCTCTCTCTCTTTCCTCCTCCACAACGAGCCCCCTCGGAGCAGTGAAGCTCCGAGGGAAGGGGGGCGGCGGTGGGGGGGGGGAGGTAAACAAACAGAGGAGGGAACGTGACGTTCGGGCCTCGGCGCACTGCTCAGCCCTCTGGAAACATTCCCACTTCCCTGACAGGCTGCTTGCGTCATCCATCTGCAAACACGCCGCAAATGTGCTTTTCGTTCCCAACGACGAGTGGGGTCTCTCACAGAGACATACGGATGCACTAAATATATGCACAGGGACAGCCACGAGATTAGCACTATGTAATCCATATAGAATCTAGGCATGCAGGTTGGTCCAAGTTGCCAATCAGGCTATAAGTAGTATATTGAGTGCAGAGTCCATACAAGCTCGAGAAAATCAATATCATATAGTATTTTGTTATTCCACCCCACAATACTATATCAATACGCTGATGCCAAGTAGCGATATTTGTATTTGCAGTTCACAGTGACACACGCGTGCTACAAAAAGGTCAGGTATCCCCCGATCTTCTGCCAGGTGATGCAGACCACATTTCAGATGCTACACGAATAGCTGGCTTTACACCAACCAGCATAGATGACATTTAAAGACAAGCGCATTAGTCACGCAAGGCAGAAATAAACAGCTGAAAACATGCCCTCTACGAGATAGCAGAAAATAAAGAAATAACAGGTGTGACTGATGTATTTTACCTTGCTAGTGAGGGGCCAGCTTTTGCTAATATATGCGTAACACCTTCCAAGCATATTATAAGCCCACTAGAAGCAGAAGACGCCTACTTTTTTTGCACATTGGGTTCATTATATAATACTCTGATTACAAGAATTATCATACACAATGTACTTAAAATGTGCTTACGATGCCTTATAATGCCTTATGAGCACCAGTTCAAAAGTGTTACCTACAGTATATAGATATATATACTTGTTGTGCCATTCACCATGTTGCCCTATAAACTCCACAATAACAGCAAAGCGAGGGAATGAGAAAAGGCCCTGTGTGAAGCCCTCCAAGTGAAGCTTTCGCAAGTATGCACCTCCGTCCAATTTTGCCTCCCACTGATGTCAAAGCCCTATTTAGGCCAAAACCAGCCCGCCAGCAACGCCCCTCTTCCCACTTTATTTAGAGGAAGTCGCTTCGCTTTTTCCAAAATATCTGAACTGTTGATTCTTGGCCAGTGTGTGTGTGTGTGCGTGTGTGTGTAGTTGTGTGCGATGACATCACGAGGGGTGCAGAGGGTAAGGAAGCTGGAGGGAGAGAATGTTTGGAGAGAGACAGACAGACTAGAGAGACAGCCATGTCTTATTAATTACCCAGCAAAGCATTCCTTCCTCGGAGAAAGGTTAGAGGAGAAGCTGCTCTGGCTTGGCTCTGTTTGTTTCACTGCGTCGACTGTCTCTTTCTTTCTTTCTTTCTGTCCTTCTTTCTCTTTGCCTCTCTGGGTGCCACTGTACATGTATCATTTTTTAACATCGATACATCATTACCGCATTAATTATGAGACGTTAGCATCATTATCGTTGTGTGTCACCTGGTTGATTTTGGCGGGAAATCTGCTTGGATTGGTTTACGGCACAAAGGGAGATTAGTTTACAAAACCGGAAGCACAAACATACTGTAGCTAAAGATTTGAGAGTTTATAGCAATGGCAGATGATGGAAGGAGTGAAAGGCTGATGGGAAAAATCACTTCTAACATGTTTATCCTTCGAAATGAGTTGCAGTGACTACAGAAGAAGCATCGCTCTCACCTAGAAAAGTGTCTCTCTGTCTCTCTTGAAACTTTCCGCGTGACCTTCGGTGACTTTCGTCTTTGCCTTTCTCGCTCTTCCAACTCTTACCGTCATGTCCCTCTCTTACTCCGACTCAATCCTTCTACCTCTCTCTATCTCTCACTCTTGTCATTTCTCCTCTGACAGCGAGCACTTTCCTCAGACAGCTGATGAGCGGGCCGAACACGACGGATAAACCTTTGATGACACGAGCTGAGGAAGGAAACGCCGGAGAAGGTGATTTTTAAATCACTGGCAATGAGAGTAAAGGAAATTCTTTCTGTAAACGGAGTGTATGTGTGTGTTAGGAGTGTGCATGCATGCTTGCAAACTGTGATTAGGTGTGTGTTTCTGTCTATGTATCTCGGTCAAGCCAAAACAGAGGATTTCCCTACCAGGATCAATAAAGTTGTGACATCAAGTAAAGTTGTGTAAACTTTACTTGATGTCACAGCTCCTATCTGTGGCCATTTTGCGTCCCTCTTAAGCAGCATATAGTTCAGTAAATTTGGGGGAAACGGTATGAGTAAAGACTCCATAAGACTATGATGATACTCGTGTTTTTCTAAAAGTTTCAAAAATGAGCTAAATCATTTGATTTTAAGTGAAACAGAGCCTCCTGGTTTGGAACCTAGAAGTTCTTTTTTTTTATTGTGTTATCTGCTTATATCACATCCCTCTTTACCTCCTTATAACACAAGTCCAGAGATGCTAACATAGTAGTAGTAGGTAGTCAAGGCAACACTTTTTTTCACATAAGCAGCATACACACCAGGAAGAGGATTCAACACCCCCCAGTGAATTCAGGTCGTTCTCAGGAGAGAAAGCCGTGGATGAAAGTGATTCACACACACACACACACCAAAACACGTATGCATACAGTACACACCGAGAAAGGAAACATGTGGGAAGTGATGATCGGTTCGTACGCACAAAACAAAGCGCACATTTTGGGTCAGAAAGCAACGAGTGTGAGGGTAGAATAAGCACAGAGGGATCGATACTTGATGAATCATCTCAGGGACTTAATGCGGCTGTAGGAGTCATAGAAGAAGACTCAAGTACTGGATTTTGCCTTGTTGTGATACTGGTACAGAGTTGTATTGGCAACTGACACATACTGACATATGATACAAGGACATACTACAGAAAGTTGATTTTTCATATTACTCTACATAGATATGATCAACATTAATCATCCAACAACTGTGTCCAATACAGTATGGCTGCAGCTGCAGAGGGAGTAGTGTAGTGAGGGAATCAGACTGTTTTAAGAAATGGTTGCAGATAATTAGTTTCACAGCTTAAACAGCATGAATAAGCATCAATACACATGAATGGGTTACATATATAGAGCAATTTACAGTAATTATTTTTTCTTTTCAGATGAGATGCCCAGATGGCCATAAATCTAGGACACTGGTTGCACATGGATTAATCCTGGTTGTAGACTATGATTTAGTTTTCATTGTCGAGTTTAATTGGTCAGTGTATTCACATTTGTATAGTAAATCCTAATAATCCTAATAAATCTGAGTGTGAATTTCCACAGTATAAAATCACTAAAATATTCCTACAGGGGCTTAAGGTGACCAATGGTCCAAACTCCCAAAACGTCGGTGTAGTCCTCATAGTATTTCATGGTATTTTCTTTATGGTATCTCCCATGGTCACTATGATAATTCCTATAAATGTCCTATAGGGACTAATGGTTTTGCTGTGGTATTTTCATATCCTTCTAAATCGAATTAAAGGAGTACAATAGTTCTTTTTCATAAGTGTTTATACATCATCTTAAAGAACAGAACCTCTACTGTCTTTAACTATGAATATGTCCAACATTCCAACTTAAAGTGCCTAGACAATGTAATCTGAGAACATCACTTCAATGAAAAAATTTAATTACACCAAAGTATTTTTTCTTCAGGGGGCTTTAAATAACTAAGTAACTATAATAACTAAGTGGGATGACAGGAAACCAGCACTTTAAAGCACAGCAGTCATTCCAGGAGACTTCATTCTGTTTGCTTCTAAAAGAGATTTCATGTCCCATCAAGGTCCAAGGGGGAAATATTTGGCACAAATTGTACCATCACTGCTAATGAAATCCACTATCATCATCATCATCATCATCATCCGCTATGATGTGGGTAAGGAGAACAATCATAATGCAGCTCAACCACAAGGCTACCAACACCATTCACAGGAGTCCTTAAACATAAAACGTAATCATCATCACCGTTACATCCTCATCATCAACAACACTGTCATCTTTAGTGCTATTTAAATCGTCATCACCTCCATAATCATAACGATCATAGGTGTCATTGGCATCGCAATAATCACCATTGTCATAAATGCCGCTATCAACTGTTAAGATACTGCATGTGCGCAAGTGAATTAGCCTGTGTGTCCATTTGGATGTGTATCTAAGCCAACTGTTTGCCTATCAGATCTTGTGAAAATATTTCCTGAGTAGAAGCAGCAGCATTTCTACATATAAACCAACAGGTATACCAGAGGTAATCAGGAAAAAGAAGACTAATTGCACCTGATTGCTGGAATTTCCCTAATGACACACGAGACACGCAACTGGAATTTCAACATTTCGTTCCGCCAAATGGCATCCATGCCGAGCGGGTTAGATGAAGTGAGGATGCGCTGCGTGTGGGAAGGGTAGACCGAGGGTGACGGCCTGACTTTAATTGGAGCTGAGCAGGCTGCTTGTTAAGACCTCTTTAGGTCTATTTAAAGAGCCGGGCACATCTGCCCTCTGTTTGCCTTTCCAGGGCTGTAAAAAACCAGGAAAGTGAAAGGAGGGTGAGCCGTAATGGAGGACAGAGGAGGGGGGGGGGGGGGGGGTCTTTTGGAGATGCACACTGAGACAGACTTCAAAATGTACAGAAGGGGTCTCGCCCATTCAAATCTACCTCCTCGAGAGCTTGTGTGGCCGGTGCACTTAAGACAGCTCTCATAAAACATTACAATGTTGTTATGGAAACCGGCATTGGCACAACAGATTTTGAGCATAAAGAAAAGGGGCTTCATCCATTGACTGGTAATTTTGCTGCCACACTTAGGACGGCTGCCATTAAGCATTTAACAATGTAGTCATGGAAATAAACATTGGTGTGACATTCTGAGCCGTTTCTGTGTGCACACGAAAGAAAAAAAAAATGCTCATTTCCATGACAACAGCATCAAATCTTTTGGTGTCAGTCCCTCGGAAATAAGCGCAAGAGCTGCTTTCTAGACCCACCATTTTGCCATCATATGAGAACGGGACATTTCCTTTCTGTTCAGTCTATTTCTAGACATACAGTACATGCAAGGAGAGATTGCCTATGGCTGTGCATGCTACCATATGCAAAGTCGAACATCAATACACACACAAACCTACACAAATCCCTTCCGATCGGCCTTTGATGCCAAAGGACGATTACAGGAGCATGTGATGGAACAAGAGTCTGAAGTCTGGAGGTCCAGACAAAACTCCTACTATACCAAAACCTGTTGCTCGTCCCACACTGCTCTATGAAGCTGAAACACACACATCACTGGACTATGCAACTGTCACAAATGGCAGTGAGAGCTATCTTTGGATTTTGAGGATTTCAACACCCAGAAAATCATGTAACGTGATGTAAATAAACCAATCTGGCCGCTCTGTTATCGCTTTATACCAACGGATACTAAAGGGTTGAGAGAAACAGAAAATTTTATATCCATTTTCTATTCTCGATTCCTCACCTTCTGTTCACTGAGCAGATTTCCTGACAGTAGTCCTTCCCGTGCGCATGGGTTTGTATGGGCAAAACCAGGACGAGGATTCTCTCTTGTTCAGCACCCTTTAACACTTCAGAGTCCCATCACCAAAGATATCATTACACCACAAAAATGATCTCCCACATGCCGCTGAACCAAGATGACTTGGGGCAATCACACTCGACCTGAGTGACCGCTGCTGCTGATGACTGTGTGTGTGTGTGTGTGTGTGTACGCATGTAATCCACCATATGAGTTGGTGACATTACTCTGCGGGCATATCTGTAGACACATAAGCTACAGCTCCACGACAACCCTAATCCTCATCACTCCTCCGAGGGGCCGGGGCCAATGTCAGACGAAGACAAGACGCTGTGTGTGTGTGTGTGTGTGTGTGTGTGCATGGTTGCTTTAATGCGGGTTAGGCAAGAAGTAATAACCCTCATATGTAACCGGAATCCTCCTGTAGTCTGTCACCAACACTCGCATTACATCAAAAGATTCCATGTTGCAGGGACCAATCAAATTCGTTAACTGCCTCATCATATAGAAACCCACATCATGGTGTCTGCTTTAGGGCTTCAAAACGCTCTGAAAAGTTACTAACTCTTTGCCCTGCAGAGGTCAATAGGTGCCCCTCTAGAGGTCAAAGGTCAAACTCTCTCAGCAGCGTTGTCACCCTGAATGAGGCCGACCCCCTAATCAGCTTGGCAGTCTGACAGGGATCACAGGCCGCGATCGAGAGGCTTGTAAACGGACTGTCAATCAGAAATCATCCTTCCCAAGAGCCCCATCCATTCACCAACATTTCTGTATGCATCATTGTATCTGCAGCTTTCAGACAGACAGATTTAAGACTTCTTAAGGCTTTTCTTTAATACCGCCTGGAATTGGATATAAGAGCTGTCAAAAGCCGCTAATGAAAGTTCTGAAACTGTAAATGAGCAGGCTAAGAAAAAAAACGACAAGAGGAAATTAAATGATTAAGGACATGATGTGCAACTGTGTTAAGTAAAGCGGATGCGATGAAAACAAAGCGTGTTTGGCATATTGCGTTAACCCTCTCCTGTATTAATCTAACACAAGCACAATGTGACCGACTGGAAGTGTGTAATAAGAAAATAAAACTGACACTCCAGCTGGTCCCATTCACATCTTTTGGTGAAACTACACAATTCGTGGCATTTAGATTTAAATTATTTAAATTTAGATCTCTAATGAATACGTTTAAAGACCTTAAAATTAGATTATTTCTTGACACATACACACACACACACACACAACAAGCACACACACACACACACAGTACTATACATGGTACAATGCAGAAGTGCAGGAAGCAAGGAGATTAGTTTTGTCAGCACAGAGAATCGTAGCAGGGTTTTCCCCAGTGTTACAAGCCAATTGGTCCACTTGGGCTAATTTGCCTCTGAACCTGGCATACACAGTGGAATAATACATACAAAGTTTTCCAGGAAGTAAAAAGTAATGGGATTTTGATATAAAACTATGAGGAAAATACTTTTTTTGTATTTTTTGTTAATTATAGTTAAATAGGTGTACAGTATGATATTGAGAATTATGGACTTATACTGTGTCTTGTAGCAAACAGTGTGTTTACACTTATTGACAGTCTGTAATATTCTTATAATATACCAATAGGGACATATCGTTTTGCTATATTTATGTAATACACTTCTAAAATGTAATATTGGATTACTATAATTATTTTTTCCATAAATCATACTATACCATAAATGTCATGTGCAATGCTTATTATATAGTCATGTGATTTTAGCATTGCATGATTACTTCATGCTCAAGCTTCAAGCTGCCATAAATGCCCATCAGGGCTTCTTTGTAGGCAGTTGCCACTGGGAAGAACAGCCTTTCTTGGGACACACACACACACACACACACACACACACAGTGCCCTCTGAAGCCCTGGACTTCTAAAAGCAGTGTCCTCCTTGGGGACCATTTCAAGTGGGAAATAAAAATTAATGCTTTTTAAATGCCAACTGCATTCTGGGAGTCCTCGGAGAGCCCGGTTCCGGGTCACATCTCCTTCTCGGCTACTGTGGGAACAAGGCGAGCGAATGTTTTCGTGAGAGCCCGGGACAACATGACATTAACATCATAAAACGAGGCTTTGACACGGTATGGCTCGCATCTTTTTGAATTTAACCTTTATTTAACCTGGTTTGTCCTGCTGAGACTCAGACACTCTTATTTTAAGATTCGATGTTGATGGGGACAAAACCTCCCATAGCCCTCGCCTCTCTGAGCTCTTGATAAGCCGCGACTGGAAAATGATTATAAAAGCACGCAGAGTGGCCTTTGCTTTAATCCTTTCGCACAAATTGGCTGCCCTGGAAACCGCGAAATGATCGATGCTCCTGTTTTCCAAATGAAGAGATAAGCACGTCTCTCTCTTCTTTTGCTTTCTCCAAACATTGTTCCCCTCGCTTCCTTCCCCTGTACACCCTGGCCGATGCTGTCACACGCACACACATGCGCACACACACACACACGTCCTCCAGTCAATACATCTTAGCAGGCGTTTTTGCTCCCTAATCCTCTAAATCACACTACAAATCAGCCAGGGTCAGGGCTGACTCAGTTGAGGACACTAAAATAAGGGAAGATATACATAAACGGGCACACACACACACACATATGCACAAACACACCAGAGGGGGAGAAAACCAATCCAAGTCATTTTTCAGAGGAAGGGGTTGAGAACACGAGTCTATCTTTATTTCACAATGATGTGAGGAACAGTAATTCTCTCTCTCTCTCTCTCTCCCCCTATCTCTCTCCTGCCAGAAGCCAAGATTCACTGAACACCAGCTTTCCCCTGTGAAGCCATTAAGATAAGACTCGGGAGTTTATTAGCTTCATTTCAGCAGGTATTCGGCGAGCTGATGATCTCGGTGTTCCGTCGTGACAATCCCCCCGCGTCCAAGTGACAGAGGAAATATTGGCCCTACTTTTTCCTCCAGGCTAGTGGCGCGCCGCGGTCCTAGTGAAAACCTAGTGTCTGAATTTCAGTTTTGAAGATGTACAATTGGACTTGATTCAGACCATGTAATCTTGCGATTCAAATACAAAAAAAGCCCCAATATATGAGTGATATTATACTCATGGAACAGCAGAATGACTAAAAATGACTTGATTTTAACAGGCCATTTACTGCGTTTTCTGAATATTTTATTCTAGTGTAAACAGTGAATCCTTTTGAGGTCAAAAACATGAGATTGAATTGCTCGGTAAACTGAAATATCTGGAATTAAAACGGGATCAGTGCAAATATCTTCAAAAGAAGATGAAGAAGCGCGCAGATCGGCCTGTTGGCGTCTTTGTTCTCCCGTCTTAAATGAATTTGCCGGTGCTGGGAGGCTAATTGCGACGCAGTGGGGGAAACGCATGTTTTCAGCGTTCACACACACTGGACTAATCCATTTGCCTTGCTTCTCTATAGGAAAAAAAACATACAGTGTGTGGCTTTCCATGGACATAGCAACAGATAGCTATAGCGTTTTATTAGATGATTAGTTCAGAATGTGCATTTTCAAGTTCCTGATTCGCTTTCCGTTGAACCTGCAGCAGTTTACTTTCATGTGAATTCTCGAATCTATTTCCTCAATTATTGAATAGAATTTAATAGAAATGTATCATCTAGTGCTAGAATGTAAAGGGTCCTATAATATTAATATATATAAAGGAATAAAAGAAACTGAGAGACATGTCACCTGCCATGGGTTTGTTTTGCATCCCCGCTTTTTTTTTTTTTTTACACCAAATGCTTCATGGGAAGGTCAAGAAGTGACAGCAATTGAAAGCAAAACATCAGTCACCTGGAATATCAGCGCGGCATATTTGCACTCGCACTCGAGATGCCAGAAAACCCGCTGCAGAGCCGTAATGGCTGCTAAATCCCCGGCTTTGGGGAAGGTATAGACTCCATCATCTGTCTCATTATCCGACAGTTAGCCCAGAGATGGTCTTACACCGTAATCACTATAATCCACTCCACTGTGGGGGTAATGGTAGGGACGGATGGCACCGGTTACCGTAGAAACCAGAGATGGTAATTAAGTGTGTCAGCATATAGCTATATATATACATACAGCCTGTCTACTTGGTGTGGGACGTGTGTGTGTGTGTGTGTGTGTGTGTGTGTGGGCTGAGCTGATGGTTCTTCCAACGATGCGCTCCACCTGTGCGTAGGCTGGAGGCATATCAGAACAGTGATGACCGCAGTATTTTTGGAAAAAAGTACACTCTGGAAGCACACAGTTGAGCCTCCGGAAAGTGGGAGCGAACATTTGGAAACTTTCTTACCCGGCACGCTCAAAAAAACAGCATCACGATTGTTTTTTGTTTTTTTTATTCGCCCGGGATGTTTTTTCATGCGCTTGTGGAGGACGAGGGACTTTGTAGCTGGGAGATAACACCAGTGGGGTTTGCCTGTTTGCTCTTGATAAAAGGATATACTCCTTCCTTTGACTTCCTTCGCTTAAAAGAGGCAGGAGGAAGGTCGTGATTTCAATGGTTTTCAATTTTCAGACATTTTCCCCCAGGTGAGCGAGTCCAGGACGGGCTCCTCATCCTCCTTTCCAAGCGCAACCAGAGCCATCGCTAACTTTCCCCTGTCCGTTCGTATCTTCGAGAATGTTATCCCCCCTTTTCCACTTCAGGTTCGCCAGCTCGCGCTCATTAGATAGTTACTAGCAATTCGTTTGAGCGGGAGGGAAAAAAAAACAAAAAAAACACATTCCTACAGTATGTGATCGGTATGTGATCGCGGCCTAAGTGATAAAAAAAGCAAACTCACACACTACACACACACACACCTGCACACACTGTACGTCTTCACTCTCATAAGGCCTGTTAAAGCTGTTAGGATCACAGCGGCAACCGGTACAGTTCCCATCGTTTTTAATGAGTCTCTCACCCGGGCCGCGGTCTCCCTGGCATGACAGTAAAGAGCCGCTCAGAAAACCGCTGGCTGAATTAAACCCGACTCTCTTCTCTTCTTTCATATTTTATGCGCCATTCTCGAGCTCCTCGCAATCTCTCTCCCTGCCTCCCCCTCTTCCCCTTTCCATCTATTTTTGCAGCGAGTCGCTCTGAGTGAGCGCGTCCCGCCGCCGAGCCTACCTCTCTCGCCCCCCCCCCCCCCCCTCTCCCTCCGTCTCTCCTCTTCAAAAACCACATCTGCCGAATCTCTCTGCCTTTCCCGTTCGTCTCTCCGCGCGCGCACGTGAAAAGCCAGGGGGGAAAAAAAAGCCGCGGAGAGGTAAAGAGAGTTGGAGCGGCGTATTTTTCCTCCTCGACTTGCCTTTTTTCTCTCTCTCTCTGCCGCTCTGCCTCTCTTTCCTTTGCACTCGCGTTCTATCTCTCTCTCTCTCTCTTTCTCTCTCTGTGGAGTTTAAGCCGGGACCAGCAGCTACATGTGTCGCTTTCAAAAAACACCCTACCTACTACCTGCACCTGGGTACACACACACACACACACACACAATGCAGGTGAAACTAAAGAGGGTGGGAAAAGCCAGACCCAAAGAATTCAATTTGATCAGTTCACAACACGGTTCATAGCCCCTGCTGGTAAAAGCTTGTCAAAAATAAAGGCAAATAGCCAACAAGAAAGCCAAAGCCCTAATCAGTGTCAGGGCACACAGTGCATGCTGGATATCTGAGTGCTGATAGCCAAGGCAAATAAACACAAGGCCACTTTAAAGCCATTTCCACGCTCAGGTGACAGCATTATCAATGCGACATTTGCTGAAGTAATGGAGGCATTATAAGCCTGTATCGCGCTTTTTCATGTGGATCTTGTGATAACGGTTTCCCCTCGTCCCCCCCAAAGCAAGGTCACATTCTTGACGGAGCGGAGGATAGCAGTCCACAAAGAAGCGGTTTCACCTGACGGGAGAAGAACATCGGCCGCTTCTCTTTTTCGGCTCGTGTGACACGTTGCTTTCGCGGTACGCTGCGTGCGTCAAAGCTTTTTTTTTTTTTTTTTTTTTTTTTTTAGAACTTATTTGCATTCCGTATTTGCAAAACGCCAACACTTGTTGTTTCCGTCCTTGGCTACTCACCAGTCATTCACATCTCTGAGGTTCTAGCAGTGCGGAGGAGGGGTCGCTCTATTCTTGAGCTGTGCTTATTTTTAATTAGACAAGTGTGGGACTGCCCAATTCACGCATCTCGTTACGACCACAACAAGGAAAAACAGTACGAGGAAATGAGGAGAGTTCTTGACTTTACCGTCATGCATAAATTTAGGCCACAGTGACAAATACCAAGCTTACATTTGCGCTGGTGGAGAGAATTTACATACATTCAGATGGACTTGGATCAGTGAAAAGCAGAGAGATAGTCTAGGCAAAACGTCCTAGATAACAAAACAGCCCACTGGCTTTGGGAGAACAGACTCAGGTAACAGAGACTATTCTTTGCATGTGGCCTTTACAAGATATTTCTTTTCACTTTAACCAGACAACAGAAGTCATAGGCGGAGGTGGTAAGCTCTCTGTTCTTAGCTTGTTGCTGCATCAGCAAACTGTGGTATTGATATAAGGCTTTATGGCATCAAACCAACACTGTTCATTGTCATGCAGCCCTAAAAATAGATCCAGTGACTACCTAAAAAAATCTTACAAATCACATAGTGCCCACAATCCCCCTCTCTAAACCGTTCTCCTGCATCGCAGGCAGAACCCATTTTCCACCGTCTATTATTATAATGCGTATTGTAATCTCCCAAAGTTGGTTTCAATAGCGACCCAATGAGCTTATTCTGTTTGTGGCGTTCAACCCTCTTCGGCCTCTGATAAGGGAGCTGTTCAATAATTCATACGCCGCAAAGGGGTCGTTGAGATTCAGTTTTGGCAGCACAAATAATGGGACGGCCTGCTGGGTGTGCATGAGGGAGAAGGCGATCACCGGGGAAGGGAGGTGTTGTGGAGGGCAACACCCGCTCTGATGGCTGTGATACGACCGTTAACCAACCAATTCATTCATTCAGCCTTTACTGTGCGTTCACACCGCTCTACTCTGACAGATTGCAGGCTCCCATTGCATCTTGGTGGTGTTCTGCAGCAAGTTTTGAACATCCGTAAAATGACTTCAGAGCTTTCCATCGACCGCAATGATGAAGCAATGATGAAACTAAAATGACATCAGCAGGGAAGCAAGGAAGCAAAGAAATCGGATTGGTTCTTCATAGGCAACTTTTCTCAGCCCACAGCCAATTGCTTTGGGAGAGAGATCATAAATCTTCATCACACGGCATCACATGAATGCGAGGCCATGAAGCCCCAACGCAGACATGGCGCCATGAATAGGTTGTTTTGTGTGTGGGATTTTCCTGTTATGTCATGTTTATGTATGGGAATACGTTATAAGGCAGCAGTAGTCTGCAGCTTAGAGAGGCACGGTTGTGACCTGAGAGATGCTGGTTCAATTCCACGGATATGGTGATGCTCCCTGTTGGAGCATCACGGTGGAGAAACTTCGTGGAGAATTGTGGGAAGGTGAGGGTCAAAGATTTCCGGTCTACTGAGTCTACTGTTGTTGGAGAAATTGGTCTCTCTGTCTCTTCTACGATGGATTTCTCCCTGTAGGATTGTTGAGCATTCTAAGGGGGATTCTAAGGGACTGACACCAAAACCTACCTTTACTGTTACCATTGTAACTGCACTGGAAGCATCTTCATTGACGTCACAGTGTCCACATTTGTCCACTTATCCACAGGAATAAGAAAAATACACCACCAAACAGCAAAATGGACCCAGAAATGTAAAAGTACATCACCAATAGCTCCTTTTTAACAGAGTTAGTTTTAGGGTGGATTTTTCCTTTAATAACTGTTGTCACCGGGGCTTTCTGTCGCAGTAGAGCTGCTCAATGGCCAACAGCAGAGGACTGTGGTTGAACTAGGGAGCTCATCAGTGTGAAGTGTGGCGGGGCATTGCTCAAAAACAAAGATGTACGCATAATATCACACCTATCGGACTAGAACAGGTTTTTCCCTCTGAGACTCGCATATATCACCACATCATCAACTCACCTATCAGCCCCAATTTCTGCCGCTGCATTACTTCCCTGAGAGCCGTGTGCTTCGCCTCATCATTCCGCACATCCCCCAAAGTAAAGAAATCACTCATCCCGGTATAAAGTATAAACCACTCCACGTAGTTCCTGGCATGCGGGGCTTGCTCGAGCACAGTCTGTGACATCTCTCCTGACAAACAACAAAGAAGCATGCGCACATCCACTTGTAGGTGCTTGGCTGAGTGCAGCAAATGAATGGCTGTAATGTCAAGTGCTGTGGAGAGGCTGCGGAGCCTCACCTCCCACATCATTCCATCAGCTCACCATCATCTTGCGTCCGGCCCTCTCAGCCTTTTACCATATTTGTACATATTTGGTCGTCTTTAGTGTTATAAAGGGGTTTAACCGCAATTATATGCATGCTGATGACGATATAGAGCACCGACCCTCCAGGAAAATGCCTCAGTCGTGTCAGTAAAGGCTAAACGAGGCGGAGAGTAAAGCTTAATTCTGATTTTAATTGAGCTAGATCGGGCACGCTGCGTTTCACCAGTTCCTCACATGCAGGCTGTGGGCAAGCGAACCCAAAGCGGCGTGAAAAAGTAAACAGCAGTAAGTCGTCTCAATGGAGCTGTCCACAGTGACAGTGGGCGCAGCAAGCCGAGGCGCTCTGGCCTCAAGAATTGATTGTTTTGTCTCCATTTTCCAGCCACATTTCGCAGGTTGTGGCGGAGAGGAAGGAAACTGATTATCGAAGTGCCTTCTTCTCTGTGATGTCTCAAGTCTTCATAAAGAGAGGCTGAATGAACAAATGAGCTATAAAAAAATAATAAATTATATAAATACACTGGAGAACCCAGTTACTGTGCATGCATGCTGTGATTTACAATTAATAAACCTGCAGGCTAACTACTGTTTAGACAAGTGGTTAGCAGTTGGCTTATGCTGTAAATTTAGAATTGATACAGTTGTCGGAACTGATTCAATATACATTTTTACAGCATTAGATTACATTATTAGTGCTGAAACAACAGAATGAATCAATTAAATTACTGGATTATTATTTTGATAATCGATTTATTGTTTTATCAAGTAAAAATACCAAACATTTGCTGGTCACAGCTTCACAAACACTAAGATTTGCTTGCTTTTCTCCATTTCATATCATTATAAAATTAGTACCTTTTTGGCTGCTGGTCAGACTAAGTAAGCAATTTTAAGAATCACTTTGGGTTCTGGAAACTTGTGATGGGCATTTGACATTATTTGTGATCGATTAATTGAAAAAATAACTGATAGATTAACCGATAATGAAAATAATAGTTAGTTGCAGCCCTATGCATTACAAGTTTTACAAACTATCAACATTTTCAAATTATGGTTTAGTTACTCATTTTCATGAAAAAATAAAAACGGAACATGACAAAGAGTAAAGAGCACAAAATCAAGTGAACACCCACGCTGAGTTCCGTTCTGTACCTCAGAGGACGCTGCTATGCTAGCTGCACAGGCTGCAATACAAAGACTTCGAGCATGTGCGCCTGTAACGTGTGTGTGTGTGTGTGTGTGTGTGTGTATCGCTATTAAATAACAGAAACATACACACCTTAAATTAAAGTGAGCGTGAGAGAGAGAGAGGAATAGAGCTTGCTGTACAGAGAATTAAAATGGCCAGAGGAGAGTGTAATAGTCAGAAAGGCATGACGATCTCATGTTGCTCTCGTGTTATGAAATAGCCTCCCTGGGGATACAATACACACGCACGCACACACACACACACACAAACACGCACACAGAGAGCCATCTAGGAAATGAGAATGGGCCTCATCCGTGGATAATGGTCCATCACAACCCATGATGGTTTCCTCTGGAAGAGTAAATGGCAGTAAATGGCATGCTGATTGAATCACAACATTGTCATGTATACCAGATGGCAAAAAGGCCTTGCACCTTACCATGACACCAAAGAAACAAACAGTGTTAACAGGGCCCATTTCACTGGCCAACTGCCATTTCCTAAACAAACCCTGGAGTGTATGGGAGGGTCTAATCATGGAGACAGAAAACCGTTGAGTGCTAGTGGAAAATATTATGGATATTTTGTGATGAGCATGGATTCAATGTCATATTTAGGCCTACTCTGTGTACTATAGTGGGAAGCAGGGAGGTGTAATAAGGAGGGAGACTGTCCTTCAACCAAACAACCCAGGTTCAAGACCCCAAGACACTGAATCCCTACCAGCTCCAGACCCTGACCTCTGACCTCCAAGTGGAGGGGGGCAAGAGAAAAAAAGAACTTCCCTACTGGAATCAATAAAGTATAACTCTCCGCTGGCTTTATATTACATTTCATTACATCACCTGTTCTGAACTCAGGCACTCCTAAACCCTCTAAGGAAACCGTCTTCTTCAATTACCTCAACTAAAAAAGTGCTGGATTTCTCCGGGAGGAACTTCCAGAAGCATTTCAATGGCTCGCTGAGCTACAGCACGTTTGTTCAGCTCTCCCCGGCTGTGGCTCCATGAAGTGAACTCCCGGCGTCATGGAAACGAGCTCGGGCCTCGAACAATGGCAGCCGATCTTGTTAAAGAGCCCTTATTAAACAGGAGGTTTTAACTAAACCGCGAGAAGAGAAAGAAGCAACCAAGAGGGGGGAAAAACACTGTATTGCAAACACTTGAGAGAACCCTGTGTTAAGGCCATGCACTTAGAAAAAAATAATTTTCATCTACTTGATAATGCCTCAAATATTGGCGGGCAAAGTTGACAAGGACAACCTAAATCTGAGTGTGTACAACATGGACAATTCTAGATGCCTCCCTTGAAGATAATCCCTCATGGGTGAAAGCACTCAACAATATGGCAGAGCAGTGTTAGTACTACTGCTGCCTCACGTCTCCACTACAATAAACACTCCACTTCGATCAGCCGCGCCGTGACACTCTGCCAGCTGCCCGGCCAATCCCCGGTACCACCTGTTTCTCATTTCCGCAGCGGTGTCCCAACTATCTGACCAGGCTGGCTGGAGAGAAGTACATGAATGTGTGTGTACAAGTGTTTGTACACGTGTGTGAGTATGGTCTACCTGCCCCCACCTGTGTGTGCAGACCAGTGTTTCCCCCCTATTCTACGATGGCGGCCCGCCATCAGTGTTGACCTGATTCACGCAGCGGCCATTTTGAACACTCTGCGGGGGAAGTGGGAAACTACCTGGAAGAGAAAGTCCAGCCCAGCTCTCTCCTACTGTTGTTGTCCAACAAACATTTATCATTTCACAGATTTCAGAATTTGGACGGATATAAGTTCACATTTTAATGTATTTGGCCCATTATCACTAGTTAGGTAGGTAGCTAGCTAGTAGCTTATTAACTAGTAAGCTAACTAACTTCCCTGCTAAAGTCTTTGTGGTTGTTGTTCCTGAAATTGCTAGCTAATTTGCTAACTGTTAGGTCTATCTGAAGTCATCACTTAACAGAATTGTATCCAATTCCAGCCACTTGGTCACTCACATAATTTCCAGTGTTTACTGGCATTTTTATACAGAATTCCCAACCAAAATCTAAGTGACGTAAATCCATACACATTTCAGAAGCTAGGTATCAAATTTCATAAATATCTATACATATTTAAGCATATAAAACACTAAGTTATGAACTTAGTCACAAACAAGAAGCGGGAAGCCTTCAATCCCACTTTGGGCGACAGTTACTCGATGTAGAGAATCGGTATTGGCTGTTATGGAAAAATAAGAGCTTTGAGTACATAGCCTGCATTTCTTACAATTATCTGTAACATTGTGAAGGAACAGGAAGGGTTAATAAAGGGTTAATATCGAGTATATGAATATACCGACACGGACGAAAGTAAGTGTCCGGAATAGGATACAAATTTTTAATCTCAAAAATAGGTGCGCTATCATCCATTTGCAGGGACTGGAAGAAAACCAATTACAAGGTAAAAGGTTAAAGTAAAAGCGATATTAAACTTTAAAAAAGACAGATGGAGGATTGTTAATTTATGAGAAACTTCAGCGAAAACAGTACAGGAGGAAATATATTGGTATATGATTGTGATTTTTTGGTCATATGCTGTCCGGAATCGGATACCCTGATGTTATGTGTTGAAGTCATGCTAGTTTTATAGATACAACAATCTTCTGCGTAGAGTTTCCCACCCTGTTTTCAAAATGGCCGCCGTGTGAATAAGGACAATTTGCAAATCAAGTTTAGTTTTACTCTAAATGGTCAAGTGGTTAAGTAAAGAGGCAGGCAAGACACAGTGCTACTATTGTGCGCAACAGGCAGTACAGGTTTCCTCATCATCAGACACTGGTGCAGAACGTGTATGTACTGTGTATCAATGCAGTTCTGTGTTCATGTGTTCATGTGTGTGTGTGTGTGTGTGTGTGCATGCCTGTTGGCACAGTAATCAGTCAGATTTTTTATTTTTTTTTGAAAACAGAGAACAACGGCCGCAGCTTGCAGCAGCTCAGTACGACGGGAGCCGGAGCCAAATACCGGCAGCTGATTAAAACGATGACTGAGAGTGTGGATGCAGTGGACAGATGTGGCAGCGGGGGGAAGGAAGGGGGGAGGAAGGGGGGGGGGGCAAACACTCCACTTCAATGTGCCAGCTGGTTTAAGTCGGGGCGGATGTGGGTCAAATGATTTTCAACGGTGCGTGCGTGTGTGTGAGTGTGTGAGTGTGTTTTCATATCTGGATGACATTCGCTGTATTGATGCAGGTGCGCGGCTTGACAGCGCGCGGCGTGATTGCAAATGAGGCGCGGTTGAGGCTGAGGGAGAGCGCGTAGTGTGGCTTTTGGCGAGCGCCGGGCGCGGTTACATTACCAGGTATTCATGGTTCTTTGATGGAGTTTGGCCCGAGCGAGACTTCCAGGGTTCGCTGGGTGGCCTGTTCCCCGGGAGAGGCAGAGCGGGGCGAGCCGGCCGCCCAGGCGTCCTTCCAGCCATCCGTCCGGTCATTCATTCAGCCGGCCAACCCCACGTCCTTCCATTTATACCGCCGTCCATCCCTCCATCAACCCATCCGTCCCCTCAGCCAGCCTGCCAACCTAATTGCTGGTTTCAATTGGCTTGAAAGTGATGCTGAACTTGGGTAGTACCTTAGGTTGTGTAGCTTTCTGGCCATGATATAACCCCAAAATCGTCCATTCTCTGTTATCTGTAGGTAGAGGCAATTGGATAATTTCACTGTCATTTTGGGGTTATATCATGGCCAGGAAGGTACACAACCTAAGGTACTACCAAAGTTAAACGTCAATTTAATATACCCAGATGCTACCCATGGAAAAAATGAATTCATGTGCACTCATAAACTATCTTCGGCTCTTGGGTAGAATCGACTGTGATGCACTGACATCTATTGAAATTGGCCGCCTGTTGCTCAGTTACTTTTGCTCCCTCCGAGTGGCAAGCATGGCAGTCAAAAAAAGGTAGAGTTCCACCTTTGGGTTTACTGTGCTAGATGGCTTGGAACGACTGCGTATGTCCAAAAAAAAGATTTGATCCCGGTGCAGATTATAAACTATCATATCAGACGGTTGCTATAATCCCCCAGTGATTGCCAGCACTAGAAAGCAGAGAAATGTAAAAGTGCTGGAAACACTTCATTCAAGGTAATAGGGAAGGCCACCTATCGCGACTATGTCAAATAGCCTCAAAACACACTGATGTGGAGTTAATTTAGCTTTGAATAGAATTTTTTTTTTGTGAGCGGCCTTCACAGAGTGTCATTAAGGTGTGAGTCACTACGGCGTGTGAGTGAATCAAGGTTAATGGAAACTGTAGCGGCTGCCCTTCTGCAATTTCTTTTTCTTTTTCCCTGGAAGTATCCGTTCTCCCGTGAAAACCTTACTCGCCGGATGCCGGTCTGGGTCTTTGTAAGTCTTTTGTAGCGCAATCCTGAGCCGATCTCCGGTGCTCTTTTGTCTCGGATGAATCACTCCCGAGCGTGAAATCCGAAATCCACCTTTCGAGTCGCGGCGTCCGAAAGCGGCCGACGGGTCACCCGGAGGCGCGGTGACGTCAGCCGATTTCTAAGACGCTCGGAAAGGCCGAGTCAGCCGAAGAGCGAGAGAGAGAGAGAGAGAGAGACAGACGCGAGAGCTCCTGCGAGCGAGAGAGAAAGACATATTATAGCAGATAGACAGACAGATAGAGAGAGGGAGTGAGCGAGAGAGCGAGAACACATCTATCTTGTGTCGAGGGTGATGAATCACTTCTCCAGCCCTTTTCCAGGGAAAAAAAATGGGCGCGGTGGCTGATGAATGGTCGCACTCAGGAGGCAGGAACAGGGGAGAGTTATCCCCGAGGTGTTGAAGAGGAAAAATGTTTATTTCTTGGCTAAGTGGCTCTGGTTAAACTGAGGTCTGAACCTTGTCTGGGAACTTCAACTCAACACTGAAGACTGAAGCTACACTACACTGAGGCTGACCTGCATATTGGTATTTGCGACCAAGGGTGGGAAACTAACTTTTTTTCAACGCAAAGATCCATGACTCATATTAAGATGCGACTGATGAAACTGAAACTGTTATCGATTGTAGTATTAGGATATTTTATTTGTATTTTTATTTAACCTTTATTTAACCAGGCAGGTCAATTAAGAACAAATTCTTATTTACAATGACGGCCTAGCGAGAGGACAAAAGGACCTCTCGAAGGGTAAAGGGAAAAGGGGACCAAAAAAAAAAAAACACACACACAAGAAACTAAACAAAGAACAATCCAGATAAGACTATCAGACACAAATGTTACATACATCGCAGAGGCAGAGAAACCCAACACAGTATGGGAACGAGGAAATAATCAAAACACACACCAAACAAACCAAATAAAATGACAAGTCATGCAAGTCTTGAAGCAGAATAGACAAATTTCTTTCTCAGTTAAAAAGCTGGGTGACAGTTGCAGGTGTGTGTGAACAACTCTGCCATAGAGTCCTTATATGTGAGTCACTAAGAAATTGGTGTGATTCAACTGTGAATCACTAACAAATTGCACAAGTAGAATAAATCGATATGTGACAAGTTTGTTGGGACGAAAATAGAAGAAGAACTGGGTAGTTAGCATGAGCAGCGATAGCCACCATGGCGGAACAGACAAAGAAAAGAGCGCCACCTACAGCATCAACAGAAAATCCAAAGAAAAAGACGTCACAGTACTGGACACACCCGTTTGATTGACAGGTGATCTCTGGGAAGAGGAGTGCAGGAACACCACAGCAGTGAAGGCTTAGAGCACCAAAGATGGATACCAATTGAAAAAAAACAAAAAAAACAAGATTCTCGCAGATTATCATCGCGTGATACTGGGATAAGAAAGAGATACGAATTGAAAGAAGGTAATAGGATATGGAAGAAAGTGGGCGGGGACTAAGACGGAGACAGACGGGGGGGGGGGATGATTCACGCAGGATCAAAGGCTGGCTGAACAACTCATAGGGTTTGGCTGTCGCTAAACCAGCCGGTCCAACATCTGCAGTAGTAAAGGCTGCGATGACGCAACACAGCCAAGCAGCAGACAGTAATCTCTTCCCAGAGACAATACGCAGAGAGAGAGGGAGGGAGAGAGAGAGAGAGATGTGACCTCGCATGTCCCCGTGACTCCAAACCCAAGCGCATACACACACACACACACACACACAGAGTATTAGCCCGTGACCCTGGGGGCTTTAAAGAGAGAGAGAGAGAGAGAGAGAGAAAAAAAAAACCTCTCCCAGAACTTCCCCCCTCATCCCCACCACTCCTCCCTCTTCTCTTTCCATCCCTCTCTCCATAAATCCCCCCCTCCTCCTCCTCCTCCTCCTCTTCTTCCTCAGCCCCTCAGCAGTCAACTGGACCTGAATCATGCGCTATCCCCCCCTCACTCTCTCTCTCTTTTCCCCCTTCCTCCATCCTCCTTTTCTCTCACCCTCCCTCTTCTGCTTTTACTCCCACCCACCCACCCTCCGTCCTTCTCTCCCTTCCCCTCACTCTTCCTCCTTTCCACCCTCCCTCATCCTCCCTCCCTCCCCTTCCCCAGGCCCTCATTCACCACCCTTCCATCCCTTCCATCCTTCCCCTCCCCTTGGACAGACAGGAAACACCCACTCAAAGTTATCGGAGACGAGGGATGACACCCGGCTCAATGTGCACAGTCATGATAAGATGTGACAAGCCCCCCCCACCGCCCCCCACCCCCAACACACACACACGCACCCCTCCCTATTGGACCGTTGAGGAAATGAGGTTGCTTTTCGATGTTAGAAGGCCTGCTTCCGGAGATTCATCCAAATGGGGCTTAATCTTTGTAAAAAAAAAAAAAAAAAAAAAAGAGAAGAAAAGAAGAGAAAAAAAAGAAGTGAAGTGCTTATCTGAGCAGCGATGGGTGGCAGCTCTTGTTCTTGTTCGCCGACACATGTCGACTAACGCACATCCATCCCCTCTTACACTTTACAGTCAGAAGTACAGTGGGGAAAAAAAAGCATGCAGGTGTTTTCTCAGTCTGTGCTCAAGGCTGGTGAAGTGAAAGGAAGACGCGAACACAATGACACACACACACACACACAGGTGCACACACAGAGGACACACACAAGATAAGCTACGTACACGAAAGGCAAATCAAAGGCAATTCTTCACGGAACACCTTTGCATTGAAAGTGTCAATTTCTCCCTCGGCCATGAGGATCCATTCACGCTGTGCCTCGGCTGATGTCATTTGCGTGTTCGGTACACGAGTCAATGGTGTAATACCTGTTTCACAAGACACTAAGCTGTTGTTTGTGTTGAGAACGCATAGGCAGCAAGTGGTAAAACAAAATGAATGAACTTGTTGCTCCTCCTTAAAGCTGCAGGCAAGAGTTTTATGTCAAATTACATCCGTCCAGAGAAAGCTGGACTCACCAACGTTAGATCTTTTTTTTCTCTCTCGTCTCTTTGGTTTCCCTTTGGTATGAAGCATCACAGATTGGTAAACATGAACATGCAGTGTGCAGTTTATTGACATCGGTTGCAGGAATTCTGGGTATTGTAGTTCAAATGTTTCAAACCGTTAAGTCTCGCTGCCATTTGGAGCCACCAATGTGCAAAAGTTGCCTAGGGCAGCTTTAACTCACAGTAAAACATAAGACTCTCACATTTCAGATAGATTGAATAGGTTGGGTCTGTAGTGTGGTTAAGGGCAGGCAGATAGTATCAAGTGTGTATTCATACTGTATATGTATATGTATTCAGGGTATACCCACTTATCAGCCTGGTTACCAGTACTGAAATATATGAGAATATGGAAATACAAGTCACACAGCATAAGAGTTATTATGGGCACCCTCCATGCCACTATTGATAATGTTAAAGGAAAAATCCACCATCAGATACACTTGAACTGTTATATATTTATGTTTTTAATACACCACCAAACAACAAAATGGACCCAGAAATGCAAGGTACAAGGTGTTTAAGTGTTTTAGGGTGGATTTTCCCTCTAGTACCCATTCATTTTTACTACAGGGCCGTACTGTTGACTTTTTGAGGGGCCCCCTATGCGGCCCCCCCCCAAACACCATAAACCCAAGTTGAAGTTTGCACTGCATCCTACCTCCACCACTCGCTTATGGAGGCTAAGAACAGGAGAAAACGTATGAGCTCCCAATAAAAAGACCTGAAAGAAGTTGTTTCGGTCACATCCCTCAGCTTTACGGTGCTTTTCACCGCTTTACGCCACAGCCTAATCTTTGGGTTGTCACGACGACCAGCGACGACATGGGTGATAATTGAAAAAGGCGTGCATGCCAGGACAGGGGGAGCAATCATCTGCGCCGTCTATTTTTAGACAGCAAGAGTCGTGAGACCCAACAGACCCTGCATGGGATCAAGGAGTGTGTGTGTGTGTGTGTGTGTTAGTATATATTAGTATATATATTAGATATTAGTAAGAAACACCACTGGCTTCACAGTGGGGGGGGGCTATGAATCCCCCTGCTCATGCATAAGGATGAGCATTGGGTTGCGGTCATCATGTGCATCCAATAGGGCAGCGTGGATTTAATGTGATGCAAACTCTGTGCATGTAATGGTGTGTGTGTGTGTGTGTGTGTGAGAGACAGAGAGAGAGCACAGTTTGTGTGCACTAACAAAAAAACACTACAAAATCCCTGTATGGTCAGCAGTGAGTTTATAGACATTATCATATTTAATGGTAATTCCTCTATCTCCTATGGTATCAATGCAGGATTTTATGTAATAGGATGTTGGATGAAAGTGTTTCTGTGATATTTGCTTAGTCCCATTCTAAAATATACAGTAGGATTATATGTGCATGTATGTAATGGATTATAACATTAACCAACAATACAGAGTCTTGTTAGGCTAAGCAGAACGGTTTAAAATGGGCTTTATCCAGAGATTGGGTGTATTACATTGATGGCTTATAGGAGCCACAGCCAAAGTGTTATAGGCTAGAGAGCCATAGAACAGAGAGAGAGAGAGAGAGAGAGAGAGAGAGAGAGAGAGAGACTGATAACCTAACGTTAGCTAGTCTTGACTTAATTACTTCCAGCTAAATTGGGTGAATATGTTCCTCAAAGTTGACTCCTTCCACTTGTCTCGAGCAACAAACCCAACGTGAAGGCTGTCACGCTGCCTTGACAGTTACCGCCATAAAGAAGTGGAGAAACGGGGTCGAAAACTCACCTCCTCCACGGTGAGGGGCATGCATATCCTGTACTCCTTCAGCAACATCTTCTTCCCCCTCTTGATACGCGTCTCGTGTGTATTCACAAATGTGTCAAAAAAAAGAAACCGGGCAGGAAAACGGTCCCTCCGCCGCGCTACGGGCTCTGTGTAGTACCTCTGGATGTGTCACTGCATGTGGAAATACAGCCCAAGTTCCAGCTGGGTTGTCTCATCGGAACCACGGGACTCTCTCTCCGGCGGGGAATGCGAGCGCAGGCAGAATGAGCTGGTCTGACGGAGCCTCGTCCCCTCCTATCCACGGCTGCGTCAAGCGCGACGCGAACAGCACAGAGCAGCACCGGAAGATGTGCGATTCGGGCTTCAAAATAAAAGCATACAAAAAAAAAGAATAAGGCCATGAGTGTATGTGACAAATTACATGTAAATATTTAAAGGTAGCGATTTCACGTTTACTTAAGTGTGTTTTGACAGAAGTGTTAGGTATTTTAAATTGTATCCATTAGGCCTACATAATACACATTTTATAGCCTCTCCAGAATATGGCATCAAAAACTGGTCAAGTGTAAATTGCATTTATGTCAATCCTGTGGAGGTAATGTAAAGTTAACTAACTGTAACATTAACTGCTCAAATGTATTTATTATAGTTGCTTAGTTAATTAACATTAGCCAAAAAGCTATCCATCAAGCTACAGTAGGTTATTGTCTAGCTAGTTCGCTAGCCTTGCTAGCTAGTTGGATAGCAAACGAAAAATCAGTGTAGTAGCCTAACATTATTGAATAATTGTAATGGGCATTTTAAGTTTTTTTTTAATCACAGAACAAATAACACAAATTTGCAAATTCTAAAACCACATCTCTGTTCCTTTGTTCATATTATATTTTGCGTGGGAAGAATAATTTTAAGGACTGTTTTTAAAGAGTACATTTTAATTGAGCTACTTTTTACTTTTAATTTAGCAGGTTTTTGCAACTATAATTATTTACTACCCAGGTACTCTTGTGCAAATCTTAGGGCTGGGAGTCGATCCCAAAAGGAATCGATTCTTCAATTCTAGACATTTGGGAATTGAGAAGCAAGCGACTGTGCCGTTGATTCACTACGGTACAGAAAATGTAGATTCTCTGCACACACAAGTCTTCTCTGGCTATTCTGATAAGTGGCTCAAGTTCGCCCGGTAACAGTGTGAGAGAGAGCGGGAGAGGGGGAGATTAGATCAGGTATGTTGCTGACTGTTGAGAAAATGCCTAATTCTACACCACACACACTGATAGTGTGGCGGTATTTTAGAGAAAGATCCCCTGCATCCCCTATGTTTTCGTTTTTGGAATCGAGAATCAAGAAAAAAAAATGTCTGTTATCAACTATTGGAATCGACTGCATCGATTCCCAATACTTGGAATCAGAATCGGAGTCAATTCCAAAATTTCTGGAACCAATTATGTAGGCCTAATGCTAATATGATTGGTAGCCTACTTCCACCCCTATATGACTATATTATTGAAATTACACAAAAAAACAACAGTTGTAGTTTCATCAATTAAAGATTGATTCTTGAATATTCATTTTATTACGCAAAAAAAAATAATCAGGGAATGTTCACTAAGGCTTTTATTTTGGAAAAAGTTTGGCCGGATGTGATATTTTTTATGCCTGCTGGCTTCACACCGGTTTTACCGGGATACGGCAGGAGGTGAAAAAAAGCAGCGAGTAAGAAAAAAAAAGTGTTTTTTAACAGCAGTATCCTGTGGAACTCTGTCAGCTTCACAACTTTCCCGTTCCACTTTCCCAGCTTTCTGAAACCAAAGACACGAGGAAGAAATCAGCAACGGTGTTTTGACTCAGAGGGAAAGGAGGCTGTCCGGTGCCCCCCGGCTGTTCTTCTTCTACGGGTTAAAGCAGTTTACAGAGGATGCGGAAAATTCAAGCAAATACTCCCCCTTCCTCCCCCCCCCCCCCCCCCCTCCTCTTCCTCCTGTCAGACCCGCTCCGTCTCTCAGAGAGACGACGCGATACTTCGCTGCAGCCACGGAAACATCGGCTCAACCACCGGGACAGGAAACACACACACACACACACATACACACACATATACTCCCCCCCATCTCTCTCGTTCTCTCTCTCACACACACATAAACACTCAAACTCTCTTTAAAACACACATATTCTCTCTCTCACACACACACATGCACACAAAGTCACACACTGTCTCTCTCTATCAATTCAATCCAATGTCCTTTATCAGCATGAGAGAAAAGAGCAACGTTGCCGAAGCATCAAGATAAAAGATCAAAATCCCTTCCCTCCCTTGCATGATTGTGTGTGTGTGTGTGTGCGTGTGGTGTGTGTGTGTGTCAGTGCCTCAGCATGAGGATCTGGGTCGCTGTGTGTTTACTTCCTCTACCACACAGCGAGTTTCATCAGTTCTCTGTGGAAACCACAGTAACTGTTTGTGTATGGAACATTAAAGATGCAATGCGAACGAGCGAATCAAATGAAGAAAAACTAAAAAAAAAAAAAAGCAGCCAAAACGCAAATGTTTCCACCGGTTGTATGAAGTCAGACACTTTGTGCAGTCTTCTGTGATTTCTCAGGGAAACCTCCCACTGTCATGCCGCTGTTCAGGCTGAATGAAAGCTGAGACAAGCCTGCATCTATAACAACAGGTTTCTAATGAATAAAATTACACACTACCGACTCTATTTGTGACAAAGTTGCAGCGTGCGGTTAAATAGAAGGAACAATGCAAACGCGTCAGCAGTCTCCAATTAAGGGAGGACATGCTGCTGACTTCATTAATGTGGTGGATTGTTAAGGTCTGCTCGGCAAAATTCATAAACTGTAATAGGCCTGTTGTTGCACTGCCAGGGAATGAATGTGCAATACTGGCGCAGAGGGGTTGACTAATAAGGAGTTTGAAGGCCAATACCAATACTGATATGAAGTGAAGCTGTCGATCAGAGGTGGGGACTCGAGTGACAGTTTCAATTGCTTGAGACTTGACTTGATGCATGAAGAGAAGACTTGAGACTTGACTTGACTTGGGTTCTGGTGACTGGGGACTTGACTTGACTTGGGTTCTGGTGACTTGAGACTTGACTTAATTTGGGTTCTGGTGACTTGAGACTTGACTTGACTTGGGTTCTGGTGACTTGAGACTTGACTTGACTTGGGTTCTGGTGACTAGGGACTTGACTTGACTTGGGTTCTGGTGACTGGGGACTTGACTTGGGATCTGGTGACTTGGGACTTGACTTGGGTTCTGGTGACTTGGGACTTGACTTGGGATCTGGTGACTTGGGACCTGACTTGGGTTCTGGTGACTGGGGACTTGACTTGACTTGGGTTCTGGTGACTAGGGACTTGACTTGACTTGGGTTCTGGTGACTGGGGACTTGACTTGGAATCTGGTGACTTGGGACTTGACTTGGATTCTGGTGACTGGGGACTTGATTTGGGTTCTGGTGACTTGAGACTTGACCTGGGTTCTGGTGACTTGGGACTTGACTCTGACTTGTACTTTGATGACTTGAAAAGGTTTCTAAAGTCTTGACTTGAGATCTTGTGTTTGTGTAAATGACTCAGATTGAAAGTGATGAGATTTGTTCCAGCAGACGACTGAATTTAAATTCTGTTTTCTGAATTTGTATGGAATGATTGAATTTATTGAAGTTGAAATTGATTCTAGAAATCAAATTCATGATGCTCTTACCAAGTTTTTATCCTATTAAAACCATATTGCATTGAAAAGTCCTAGATATTTAGTTTTCTTTAAGATATTAAATTGATACTGGACTATTGATTTGTTCTGATTTGACTTGCTGTTCTACATTTAGACTTGAGACTTGACATTAATGACATGGACTTGACTTGGTCTTGACTTGGTAATCTACATTTAGACTTGGGACTTGACTTAAGACTTGTGCCTCAAGACTTGAGACTGACTTGGGACTCTAAACTCTCCACTGAAACCAATACTAATGAAATTCTTCTAGGGTTATCAGCTCTTTAAAGCTGGGCAACTCTAGGATACATTAAACATTCAACTGAAGAATTCATTTACAAAAAAACACATATAAAACAATGAAAAGAATTTAAAAAAATTGTGCAAAGAAAATACAGTTCCATTGCAGGTTTCACAGACTGGAACCTCATTCATAATGGAAGCGGACCACATGACTGGCCCGTTTCCCAGTAGAACCTAAGAAGAAAAGAAACAAAGAACAGTTCTGGGCGTGTCTTGAACGGAGGAGACACAGTTCGCTGAATGCGTTTCCTCAGCCAGACTGTTGATCGATGCGTCTCGCTGCCAGTCTCATATTAAAGCTTACCCATGTGTGCTTGTAAATGGATGGCCTAACATCATGCAGCGGCGCATTAAACCGCCTCTATGAATTAAACGACTCATATTCTTCGCTGCAGAATTTCCCCTGCTAGGACTATCGGCGAGTTATTACCGTGCGGCAATTAAACAAAGTTTTCATTCATTTCCCTCTGGAGGATAATGAACAGCTTATCAAACAATCCCCGAAGCCTGCTGTGCTTCATCTCTGACAGGCTACTTTCATCCCGACCCAAAACCCGAGAGGCTTATGGGCCGTGGGACAGGCCAGGATTGCCTAATACTGACCCGACCGCTTCAATAAGGTCTGTGTTGATTAGAAAAGCAGATTATACCGGGCCTCGTGTCATCTGAACCGCTAACTCGCGCCAGTAATACCTCCAGAGCCCTAATACCTCTGTCCCACTTTTCAGCACCGCGGCATTGTTGGGAAACAGTCTTTAGTTGTGCTGGGAATGATGCGTTATCTATAATATAAGTATGAATTGTGTATCGTAAAGATGAGTTTATGAAACGGGTGAATTGAGTGGAAATCAGTGAAAATCCTCAATCTGATACACTTACTCTATATGATTTGGGCTTTTCAGACCATTATGGCACTGATGAGTCTATTGTAATCGGTGATAGTGATGAAGATGATGATGATGATGGTCAGTCAATTAGTCCAGTGATTCTCAACCTTTTTCATATCAAACACCCCTAATTTAGCCCCCATTAAAGCCACGGACCCCCATTTGGTGAGATTTTTACCCAAATCTGAGAATATTTTTATTGTCAGATATGATTTTATCCAGAATTCCATGACTATCTGTATTGTAGGCAGAGAGAGAACAGTGAAGCTATGATCAAAACAGTCTTTTCTTCTACATTCTTTAATTGTGTTAACTTCTTGTAAATGAAATAATGCTGAAGTTTAACAATTCATCAATTTGCATGGGGACACCCTGGAACCCACTCGAGGACCTCCTGGT
This sequence comes from Centroberyx affinis, assembly GCF_046629955.1. Lineage (NCBI taxonomy): Eukaryota > Metazoa > Chordata > Actinopteri > Beryciformes > Berycidae > Centroberyx > Centroberyx affinis. The sequence goes on along the minus strand of NW_027282115.1, from coordinate 4,204 downwards.
GGTCCCCGGACCCCACGTTGAGAACCACTGAATTAGTCCACTTTTCTTTGAGCTTTTGATATGTAAGAATCACTGTTTACTGTATAAATGTGACTTATTAATATTTCTGCTTGTCTTTTATGCAGTGGCCCATGACAAAGTGCTCCTCATTTTTTTATTTTATTTTATTGTATCCTGGTTTGAAACTTCATGCATATGTTTTGGATGTTTATTGTGTTTTTGTGGGATATTTTTGTGCCTCTGCAACCCTCGCTCTTGTTCCACATTTGACCTTCTCCAAAGCAGATCCCAGTCATGTTCAATTTCAAACTGATTCCAGGTCAGGGCTTATAGGGGCTTTCTGTGCCCTGAGCAGCAGGAGAGTCACTGACCTACATTAGCTTTATTTATTGGGGGCAATGAATGCGTTTGGAAGCAGCGAACCATGTGAAGACAGGCATGTGCTGTGTGTATGATGGAGATATTAAAGGGACACCTGCTGGTGGACGCTGGTCACTGCATGTTGTGTTCATTCACAGGCTGACTCCATTCATAAAGTTCTTCATTCATCTGGAGCAGCTGATTCATCAGAGCAGAATGGACGGTTCACCTTTTCCAGATTTGGATCTGTGTTGTCATTGCGTTGTCTTTGTTGTTCATCAGCATCATCATCATCATCGTCATCATAATATTACATTCTGAGGTTTGGGTTTTGATTTCCCACTGTATATATTCAACGTAAGCTGCTGTAAGGTGATATGAATAGAAGCATCCACAAAATGACATATAAACCTGTATCATCATCATCATCATCATCATCATCATCATCACCATCATCATCATTGTCATCATCATCATCATCATCATTGTCATCATCATCATCATCATCATCATATCATCAACAACATCATTGTCATCATCAATATCATTATCATCATTATCATTATAAATATCATCAATATCATCATCAACATTATCATCAACATTATCAAGATTATAATTATCATCATCATCATCATCATCATCATCATCATCATCGATATCATCATCATCATCATCAACAAGAACATCGTCATCATTATCATCATCAATATCATCATCATCAATATCATCAATTTCATTATCATCATCGTTATCATCAACATCATCATTATCATCATCGACATTATCATTATCATCATCAATATCAACATCATCATCAACAACATCATCATCAATATCAACATCATCATCATCAACATCATCATCATTATCATCATCATCATCAATATCAACATCATCATTATCATCATCATCATCAATATCAACATCATCATCATCATCTCAACTTCGCATTTTCAGATGAGGATGAACAAAATTTGGCATAACACCACTATGTAATAGTAATAATAATGATAAACTTTTTTCTATAGGAGTTATACTATTTGTATAACTCCTTGTTACAAAGTCCGTTACGGGATAATAAAAACGGATTAAAAACAGTAATAAAAAGGACAATGAAGGATTGAAAAAATATACAGAATTAAAAGAAAAACACAAAATACATATAAACCAATTAACCGCCAGCTCATTAAAAGCGAGTGCTGAGTGTATCAATGTAAATATCTATGTGAACCTGCCTTGTCCCATGATGACAGTAATGGGGTTTTTTTTGTTGTTTTTTATTTGAACTGGGCTTGAGGTCACCCATGTATTGTATTTATTTATTTTGTTGTTGTTTTGAAGGGGGGAGGTGGTCCTGGGCAGAGCTCCACCAAATCAACACACAGTGAATTCCCTGCTTGGACCTTAGATGCTTAATTCTTTTAATCAAGAACCCAGACTCCTCTTAAATCACCCATTGATTCCTTGTTAACAAGCCCCACTTCCCTTTTCTTTTCCTTTCTAATTCTTCTCATCCTTCACTGTTCTCATCGGCGCTTCTCCCAGCCTCTTTGATTCTATTTTCTTACAAATAGTACAATAATGCCAAAGAGAATATTGTCCCCTATCTAAGGATAAAAAATAATGTGCCTCCTGTTTTTTTCAACTAAATATAGGCTGAGTGAGTTAGGCATTGAACAAACTCCAAGAATAATTTTCTGATTGGCAGACAGCACTCCCTCTACATTCAAATGATGAAAAGCTGCCTGATTAAAGCAGCTCTTTAGGGAGAGATGCCAATCAATATTAAATGCAGTTGTGATGCGCTGATTTGGAGAGAGAACATGAAACTGCCTGAAAAATAGATGGGTGTCTAAAAATATGAATTCAAATTTTAGTGTAATTATTAAAATACTGATATCGTTACAGGACATTTATAGCCTTCATGAATATATTATTAGGATTATATATCTTTATAGTAATATAGCCCACATAAATAAATCAATAATGGTGACATCTGAGATCCGTCACCATCCCCCTCTACTTTAAAGACAGGGAATCAATTTGGATGCTCACCACTATGCCTATTTATCCCAAGTCAGATAGCTTAGGCTATATAAAGTGTAGACTAAGTGTAAATGTTTTCAGCAAAATGTATATGTAACATTTCATCCATTTTAGCAAACTAAACTGCAAAAAATAAATTTTTACATACTTCAGATACTAAAATAAAAAACGGCCACAAAAAATGTAAATGACATCCATTCAAAATATATTTTGGCTCGCAGTTATATGCCAGATATATGCTGAAGAATAGTCAAAGTAAAAAGCAGACGTTTATACATTGAAGTATCATATTAATTTAGGCTCTTATAACGCCTGGGACTATTTTTGCGGGGTCCTGTCAGGGTCCTTCAGGCGCCCCGGACAGCTGTTTAAGTCTGCCTTCTGATTGGTCAGTTTCCCCGTTCCGTCCCTTACATACATTTGACAAGCAAAATAGTACGAGGCTGAGTTTGCTCGCAGGAAAAAAAAGTCACCGTACGCTATCATCAATTTACCATGGCTAACGTGTCTGATGAGCGCTCGGAGCGGTCTGATGGAAAGATCGTGAAGATGGAGATGGACTACAGTTCAACTGTAGACCAGCGTCTCCCCGAGTGCGAGAAAATGGCAAAAGTAAGTGGAGTGTGAGTGCGGCCAGCGCCGGCTGAGTCATGGTGCGACGGGATGACTGTGCTAGCATCCAAGCTAGCCAACCATTAGCTGTAGCACTACCTCGGCAACTAAAACCTATATTTTGACCGCAAATCATTCCTTAAATGTGAATGTTGTTAAGTTTCTCCTCTCACGTCCTTTTTACCCACATTCCCTCTACTTTCCACCTACATTTTGGTGTGCCAATCAGCCTGTTAGCATGCTAGTAGCATTAGCTGGCTAGCCAACATCATTAACTAGCTCGCGAGCTAGCTAACCGTTAAGTGTTGTTATACTGTGTGTGTCCAGTAACATTTGCCGCGTTATTCTGAGACAACATTCTACACTATTAAAATGAAGATGTAACTAACTGTGTATTTGTGTGGGTCTCTCTCGCAGGAGGGCAAGCTGCAGGAGGCCGTTGAGAGCTTGCTGTCACTGGAGAAGCAAACCAGAACGGTCGGTGACTGAGCATCACTGTGCTAAACAAACTGATGCTGAGAAACGAATCATTGTCTGCATGTGTGTCAGTGTTTACTTGACTTTCATTTAGCAATTAACCACAGCTGGGAAATTGTGGCCCGAGTGAGAAAAACATAAATACAATGACAGTTCATCGTCTTTCCACACCCTGGAATAACAATTACAGTTGCAGCGTTATTGTCATATATCATAATAAAAATTTCCAGAGCTTGCATACCAGGTCAACTTTACTTGGATAAATTAAGATATAAAAAAAACCCGGGTCCCAGAGCTAACTTCTACATGAAACACTAGTGTGTGCGTGTTTATGCAGTAAGTAACAAACTTACTGAGAGGATATTGTGTGTGTGTGTGTGTGTGCATGTGTACACATGTATTTCAGGGTCTCTGTACTGAAGTGTGTTCTTTACTTTACTGCCTTCCACCCCCGTCCAGGCGTCAGACATGGTGTCCACCTCAAGAATCCTGGTGGCTGTGGTCCAGATGTGTTATGAGGCCAAGGACTGGGACGCCCTGAATGAAAACATCATGCTGCTGTCCAAAAGGAGGAGTCAACTCAAACAGGTGGGTCAGCTCTACCAGTGGTGTCCCTGGTTCTCATGGGACCCACAGTTTGAAAATATTTCTTCCTTTGACCTAAAAGTAATTTTTGGAAGCTGAACATCCTTGTAACTACAAATAG
>NW_027282114.1:30000-62426 GCF_046629955.1 Centroberyx affinis | reverse complement strand
TTTAGTTTACCTATAGTCCCTAACAACAAAAACAAAACAGTAAAATTCCTATAACTATGGGTACTTGTAGCATCATATCTGTGGTGCTCAATAGTGAGTTTATAGTGACTTTAATGTGCTTTACGGTACTTTTTATCTCCTATAGTATCACTATAATATTCCTATAATATTCCTATAGGGACTTACAGTGTGTGTGTGGTACTCAAAAGTTTGTTTATAGTCACTTCAAAGTACTTTATGGTATTTTTTCTCCCCCATAGTATCACTGTAATATTCTGTAATATTCCTATAATATTCATAGTATTCTGTTACATCACCACATGGCCATCTTGGTCGGCAAATAGCAGGTGATTGTTGTAAATTAACAGGTGATTGTAATCAAATGACAGACAGCCAGTGAGCTGTGTATGTGGTAAAGCACCATATTGGTAGGAAATGCACCTGACATCATGGGAATACTGTGAATATAGATTTACAGTGTGTCTGTGGTACTCAAAAGTGAGTTTATAGTGACTTTAATGCACTTTATGGTACTTTTTTTTTTATCTCTTATAGCATCACTATAACATTCCTGTGTGTCTGTGGTACTTAATAATACCGTTAGAGTTTATAGTGGTGTCATTGTACTTATTTATTGTATTTATTTATTTATTTATTCCTATAGGGATTTACAGTGTGTGTGGTAGTCAATAGTGTGTTTACAGTGACTTTATTGTACATAATGGTATTCTTTATCTCCCATAGTATCACTATAATATTTCTATGATATTTGTGTAATATTCCTACAGGGACTTATAGTGTCTGTGGCACTTAATGGTGAGTTTATGGTGACTTTAGCAAGATGTTGGCCATTTTTTTATATAGGCTATATATATCTCCTATGATATCACTATAACATTCATAATTTGCTGAGGTATTAAGTGTATCTTTCTCAAACTGAACTACTATAGGATTACTTTAGTTATTTTTGACATGTCCAATTCAAACAGAACACACACTACAGGCCAGATGCGTGTTTTGACATCAGTACTAACTTTCTGTGTCATCATCATCATCATCGTCATCATCATCATCATCATCATCATCATCATCATCGTCATCAGGCACTGACAGTTTGTTGCAGTCATGAATGAAAACAGGCAGCTGGTTGCCATTAGCTGGTTGCTGCAACTTTCTATCCTGCATCATAACTGCATTCATTACTGATAAAAATAAAATAAAATACCAAGAGAGATGTTTCTCCACAAAATGGATCATGCTTCGGGTTTTCCTCTGCACATAACAGAAGAATTGCAAACGTTTATTATATATGTTTAGAAAAGGAGCAGACAACCAACCCACCTGCAGCAGCTTCTCTCCTGCTTCCTGTATGTTGTTGACGTTTTCTTCTTCGTTGGTGTGGAGACTCTGTTGTCTGTTTTCAGTGCTGCCCCCTTCAGCTCAGACTCTGTAACTGTTCATGTTTTTCCCTCATTCTGGGATTTTTTTTTTTAAACCACAGCCTATTGTAGAAAACATATTTTTAGAATCACTCTCTCTTTCTCTCTCTCTCTCTCACTCTCTCTCACTCTCTTTCTCTCTGAATTATTTTCCGATAATCATTTAAGAGGGTTTTCCTTAACCACTTAATCACTCATTACAGTAAAAAAACATATGTGTCCCAATAACAACTAACAGATGTATCGCATTAGCGTCTTTTAGGGCATTCAGATAGATTTAATATGGTGGGAGGAATTATCAGAACCATAAAAACCAAAATCCTCTTTTCCTGTTATACTGCCGCATAGTGAATAACAGTGTCGCTCAATGTGTTTTTGTTTCTTTTACATAAATATTTTGGCACTGTAAAGTGTATTTGACCTCAAACAATATCTGTGGAAAACACAACGTTGCGTTTACAGAAAATGATTTTACTCTATAAATGTTTCTTTATCTGACAAAATAAATGCTTGATGAACTGTGAAGTATATTTCACATTAAATCAACATCTGTGGAAAAAACTGAAGAATTTCAATTCCTAAATGAAATATCCACCACATGAAAAAGCTGACACTTAGGCCAACAAAATGATTGATGACACGAAATTACACTTTTACACAGTGGATAATCTATGTTTTATATATAAGTGAATTTTTGGTAATGATTGTTTCCCATATTTTGGAATAAAACTGTCTGTATCTTTCATGGAGGTAAAAAAAAAAGCATCTACACTTTCTTGGAATAAAACAATTCTACACCACGACTATACATGTAAATGATCTGAAACAACCGCTGATGGGCAACATTTTGATATTATTTAGGGATCCACCATTGACACTGAGTTAATGCACATTAACATGCACAGTGCTGAAAATGTGTCTGACGATAGGACAGCTGGTTTCTGGAGAGAGCAAAGTTGTTGTTTGTGCATTTTTTTTACACTGTTTACCTGCTTGTTGAGTATTGTTGTAATAAAATTTCTGTTGTGTATTTGTTTGACATCTCAATTTTGTTTTATTTCTTTGCTTCAGTTGATTTGAGATGTTTTTATATTGCCCTTGGATGTTTTTCTTTTGTTTTAACTCACCTGTACAGTCTTTTATTTCTTCTTTTCTTTGTGTTCTGTCATTTTACTGCGCAAATAATTGAACTCTGAACTCACAATAGACTGGGTTGTACATGTAAGGATTCTTAACTTGTGTTGTTTCTTTAATATTATAGTTTTCACTTTTGTTTGAAATGAGAATGAACCCAGATCATTTTTATGAGGCTTTGTTAACAGTTTCTAGCAATGAGCATGAGAGGAATAGTCTTTGCTACGGATGAATGGACTTAAAATCAATGAAACCAACTTCTGTGTTTTACACAACCTGTCTTACCTTTACATTCTGGTGTTTACTGTGGCAGGACGATTTAATTCGGAGTGATTTATAAAGATAGAGCAGGTAAAGGTTCAGCAGGACACTTTGAACCTGTGACCTTTAGGTTACAGACTGTCTCTCTAACCATTGGGGAGAAGAGGATTCTGGTCCATACAGACATGAACGGAGAGGGAAATATGTCAGTTTGTCCACAAACACAACAAAAGTGAACAAGCACATCACTATATTTACTAAACACAAGCAAATCCCAATCTCACCACACAGAATAGAAAGCATAGAAACAAAAATAGAGTCTGCACCCTGCAAGTTGTGTGATTTTAACATCTGAACATGTAACGCTTCAAGCTCCGTGCTCCGGTCTGATGAAGCTACTTGCAGATTCTCTCAAACCTCAAGGCTTTACTCAATGAAAAATTACAGGTTTTTTATTTTAGATTTGAAGAGTCTCAATAAGTTCATTATTAATTATGTTTAATTATTAATTAGGTTTAATATACAGAGTATTCTGTCTGTAGAAGTGTAATGCAAATTGGAGTAGGTGTCAGATTTTCAAATGGTGGATTTCTCAATTACATTAGCGTATATAAATGGGAGAAAAGCACCAAAACTGTAAATCTCCAATGAAAATGAAGGGGAATTGAAACACACACACACACACACACACACACACACACACACAAAATAACCCCCGGAAATCCTCCAAACCTCCTAAACACACTCTTACATGATCTATTACTGAGAAATCAGAAACCCAATCGGTACTAATCCTGACCTGTGAAGCGCAGACACACAACACACACACACACACACACCCACACACAACACACACAGACATACAGTGATACACACACAGTACAGCAGCTGATGATCGATTACAGGATTTCAACCCCCCCCCCCCTTCCCCCCCAGCTAACCTCGGACTAATCGTAGATCAAACTGGCTTTACCATGTAAATCTCCCTGATAAACATATGCTTCTAATTCCAACAGATCCCCTCTCACTCTCTCTTCTCTCTCTCTCTCTCTCCTCTCTCTCTCTCTCTCTCCCAGCTGTGTGTTTAGGATCAAAACTATACAGTGGTAAATGGTGATAATTCATAATTCAGAACATATGGGGATTATTAATTAAGCGGATGAGCAGACAGAGGGGGATTCTGGTCCGGACAGGCAGGAGCTGAGGGGAAACATGTCAATATCAGATGGGTGTGACCAAGTCAACTTTGTTCGAGTCCCAAGTCAGTGTCAAGTCTTCAGGCACTAGTCTCAAGTCAAGTCTCAAGTCTAAACGTAGAACACTAAGTCAAGTCCATGTCATTAATTTCAAGTCTCAAGTCTAAATGTAGAACAGCAAGTCAAGCCAGAACAAATCAAGAGTCCAGTATCAATTTAATATCTTAAAGAAAACTAAATATCTAGGACTTTTCAATGCAATATGGTTTTAATAGGATAAAAACTTGGTAAGAGCATCATGAGTTTGATTTCTATAATCAGTTTCAGCTTCAATAAATTCAGTCATTCCATACAAATTCAGAAAACAGAATTTAAATTCAGTCGTCTGCTGGAACAAATCTCATCACTTTCAATCTAAGTCATTTACACAAACACAAGATCTCAAGTCAAGACTTTAGAAACCTTTTCAAGTCGTCAAAGCACAAGTCAAAGTCGAGTCCCAAGTCACCAGAACCCAAGTTAAGTCAAGTCTCAAGTCTTCTCTTCATGCATCAAGTCAAGTCTCAAGCAATTAAAACTGTGACTCGAGTCCAAGTCATGTGACTCGGGTCCCCACATCTGCCAAAGACACAACAAAAGTGAACAAGCACATTCTTGTATTTACTAGGCACTTTTTCTTTTTCCTCTTCTGCCACACTTTGAGAAAGAGGCGATTAACACCATAAACAGAATTTAATCAAATTATTATTTTTTTATTTCATGATAACATCACAGATATCATTGAGACCGCATTCGGGAGTATTCTAACATGTAAATGAGACAAAGTGACTTAGTTTTTGAGTCGTGTTTGACAATATAATTTACACTGTAAACATTTAACCCAGAAGACAAACTGTACCGCCGACCCTCAAAGTTTAAATTCTTACAAAAACAATAAATCACAGAACAATTTTACACTTGAATATGTAGTGATGATTACAGAGAAAAACACTTCTTCCACCTACTGTAAATTTCGCTCTAGTTTATCCCTGTGAAACACAGAGTAAGCTGCGACTTTCCCTCACTGGACTCTGTGTACAAAAGAGTAAAACCACAGAGCGAGAAAAGAAAACAAGAAGTCATGGATGCTTCTCTTTTCCAACTCCTTCAGGTCCGTCGGAGGAGAGACGGACCTGTTTAGCGAAAGCTTCTCCCACAAAGTTTCGACAAATCCTGGATCTCCCCTCCTCCCCCAGTACTGTCATGTTACAATATTATGAAGGGAGGAAGAGCCCGCACACTAAACTGCATTTTCCAATCTCCCAGTATCTCTGTTCTATTGATATATATACACTGAACAAAAATATAAAGATTTTACTTGGTTACAGTTCACATAAGAAAATCATCTGAGAGAAATTCTGGGCAAAGGAGAAACGCTCACTAACAGGGATGTAAACAAAGTTGAGATTTAAGAGAAATAAGCTTTACATGGAAAATGAATGAGATATATTAACTCATGAAACATGGAACCAAAACTTCACATGTTGCATTCATATTTTTGTTCAGTATATATATATGTACACATGAGAGGAAGTGTGTTTACTCTGAAATGACCAGATGAAGACTCTCGGCCCGGCACCTACTTAAACTGGATGTGTGTGTGTGATGACGCCTTGTAGCATCACACAGAGAAAAACATAACATCACATACAACACCCGAGGATGAAAGTTAATATTTTTAGCAGGATCAGTGACTTGATTTCTCCAAACTTTATCCATTAGCACCAATTCAAATCCTGGCTACTGAGAGAAACTTTGTACACTTTGTCCAGTCTGAAAATCTCAAGTTGTGAGCTGCTGACAATTTCCCTCCCTGAGCGATATCAACACAGTATTTTTTTTTCCCCCAAATCAGTCTAGCAGGTGTCTCCATCTTAATGTTGTAATAAAACATGTGACACATATCATAATGTAAAACAGATTCCCTTCAGTGTGTCTGTAACGACACGTGGAAGTGAAGCGAAGACAAACACAAAAACAAATTCTGGGACGAACAGAGCGAACAGCGAGTGTGAAATGTTAAAACTAAAAGCGGGATTATGACAAGAAGAACAAGCAGGGTGGGAAATAAGCAGCTGCCGGTGAATTCTCCTTTTCTAGCAGCTGTTTCTGCATGTGATCGTCCGCTGTTCAGATTTTTTTTTTTTTTTCCATTCTTCTGCTGTTGTGGTCAGAGGATGAAAAAGTTTCCCACCCTGCTGGAAAGGAAAAAAAGTCCCGGTGCTCAATGCAGACAGTTCAGTCCTTGTGGATAGTGTGTTATTTTCTGTTCCATCTGTTTTTATGTGACTGTGTGTGTGTGTATGTACAGTATGTGTGTGTGTGTGTGTGTGTGTATGTACAGTATGTGTGTGTGTGTGTGGTTGTTCCTTGGCACATGTGTCTGTCCTCTGGCTCCATGTTGGCGCTCGGTGTAACCGGGCCGACCGTCAACCAAACAGCAACAACAGGACGATGCAGGCTGAGTTCACTATTATTAAAGGCACTGGGAAAAAAAGGAAAAAAAGATAGAAAGATAGAAAATTCATGTCTTCAATATTTTTCAGGTATCAGTTGATCTATCGGTATCGGCCGATATCAGCTTTTACTGTCGATATTTGGCCGATTGTCAATTTGTTATTTTTGTGTCTGTCCCTTAATACAACTGTCAAATTAGCAACAGAATTAAAACCTAACATTGTTTTGTTTAAATAAACAATTATCTTAACATAGGCATGTCTCAAAAGCGTAACCCGTTTTGCATTTGTACTAAGATTCTTACAAAAACGCATCTTGGTATCGGACGATATGTGTGGGAAAATATTGGATATCGGCATCGGCCTAAAAAAAACCCAAAACCAACACATATTGGTGCTTTTAGTTGCAAATCCCCCTCTTAATATTATTCACACAACGTTCCTATGATCTTAGAAGATTAAATCAGTATTTTTGGGAACATAGACAACTCTCTCCCAAAGCCAGAAACCAGAAAAGTCTTTTAATCCTATCTATCAATCAATCAATCAATCAATCAATCAATCTTAGGAAAATCTTTTTCGCCTACTGTACAGTTCCCTAGAGGCTACATTGTCTTGTTATAACATGGTCAGTGCTTTTTGGATTCAGTGTTTCTATGTAAAATTCTGCTCTGTTTTAGGATACTTTGCTGCAAGCATGAATTAACAAAGTAAAAGTAAAGTCAAAGTATCTATCTATCTATCTATCTATCTATCTATCCATCTGTCCATCCCTGCCTGTCTCACCTCTCATGACGGTCCGAACAGACCGGATCAGATTGAGGATCTGGGCTTTGATTCCTGGATCGTCTCCAAAACCTCCGACTCCCTGATCCACACCCCATCCGACTGCAGGGAGAGGAGAAAGGAAGGTAGATAATGATAAACTTTACATTCATACATTCAGATTATTTATGTAGCTCTTTTCAAAACAAAGTTACATTGTGCTTCACAGACAAGAACTGAAACAATGACAAAGCTCAAAACAAAACAAAACAAAACAAAACAAAAAACCCCACAAAAAACCAACAAAACCAAAAACAGAATAGTAAAAATAGTCCAGGCATTCAAATAAAACAACAGGAATAAATAGAAACATAAAAGCCAAAGATTACAGAAAGGCTTTCATGATTAAAAAAAACAATTGGGGGAAGAAAATGAAGAGAGGGAGAAAAAAAAGAGAAGAGTCAGGAGAAAATAAGACAATAAGATAGAAGATAAGATAGATATGAATAGACAGAATAAGATAGAGTATGTATATGTTTATAAGAGAAAAAGGTCACAAACAGTGAACATACCAAACTAAAACTACCTATTTAGCTTGGTAATAACCTTCTGATGAACTAGTCTATAAATAGAAATTATTACATATTATTACACATGAAGAAACTCATTTTTTTCTGCTTTAATCTCAGTGTAACAGCCCATCCACTGCAGCCAAACATCACAGCAGAGAGTCTAACGTCTTCACACTAAAGCTGCTGCTAGCTTGCTTAATGTGAGCCGTTATTTCGAAAAAAACCTCACGATGTTTACTTTGAAAATATAACGGAAAACACTTACTCTTGCTGAGAAACCGCTCCTCGTGCAAGACGGCGACGGCATTTGTGCATAAAATAGCGGTTTGGATGAGAGAGTACAGGGTAAACGCCATGCTGGCAACTACTTCTTCTTCTTCCACCACTCCCACTCGCTGATGCAGGATGCCGTAAACTGGCGGCGGATGTCGTGCGCCTGCGTGGCACCAAAAAGTAAAGTCTAGTGTCGTAAAGATTGCAATTTCAGTTTGGTCGTCTCGGAAACTGAGCAAAAAATTGCCTTATCATTGACGCTATGAAGAAATTTTGACAGCCGAAATTGAAGTTAGTTTAAAATAAAGCTTACAGTGTTCTGTTTTAGCACTTAAGTTTTCCATTTAATCACCAATAGAGGTGCTAAAATATCGTTTATTTCAGTTACAACACATCAACAAAAGATCAGCTCTAGGTTTTCTGTAAAATTTAAAATACAGAAAAGCGACATAAATATTCATTATTAAGTATTCAAAGTGAGAATATATTAAAAGTGTGTGAAATTAAACCCTCAATTTATTATTTAAAAGGGGAAATATTGCCCTATGTGCCAATAGGATTTCAATAAACAGTGAATAATCATTAACACATTTTATGATTATTGTATAGACTTTTTATTTATCCACATAAATAGTAGAGAAACTACAAGAACATATTTAAATACATTTGCATTAACTGTTTATAATGATAACATTATTCTTTTTTTCAGTAAATGACAAATTTATCCATTCATTTCATTCTATGGACAAGGAGGGGAGGGTGAGTTCTCACTTTTCATCTCTCTTTGACATAAATGAGACTGCATCTTCACCATCATCATCATCATGTCTCTTTCTTTTCTTTCCTTTTTTTTACATGATAATAAATAATATATTCACAGCCAGGGTCTCGCCCTGATACTCAAATGAACAGACAAACAAACACATATAGATCGACTGTGAGCTCAGTATTCTCACATATGACATTTTATACAGCCAGGAGTCTTAATGTACAAGTAAATATACAACACTGAAAAAGTTCAGTCTTTTGTTCCTCATGGCCGGACAGTCTTTTGGATGGGAAACAAAAACGTGAAATCGCCCTTTTAATTCATTTTAATTGTCAGTTCTGACAATTCACCTTTTGCCAAACGCTCAAACACATTTTAAAAGTAAAGATTCAGTAATATACTTTCAGATTCGGCGGCAGTAGCCCAAAGGTTGTTGGTTCGAATCCTTGGACCAGCTGTGTGTAGCTGTATGGATATGGAGGCAGCGCTATAAAAGAGCGTTTATGCTCAGCTTTCCCTGCATAAATAAAGGTTTAAAAAACATACTTTTGTATCACTTGCAAGGATGATGCAGCAACTTCTGCATTTTACCTTTTACTGTAAGTTTTTGTGCGTTCAGAAATCACTCCGAAACACCACAGATACAGGCTCAGTGCCACCGAAGAGCATTTTGGGGTTTATTTAGTTTAATGTATATCATGTGAACCCTCTTTTTGTATCAACACTGTTTGTATTGCACCATTAGGTTTATAACCCGAACCCCAAGATGCCCTATGCTCCTTTTCCAAAGAAGACATTCCTTGTTTTTCATCTGGCATTTTCATCTAAAATAATGAGCTTGGGAACATCAACATATCTTCAGTGATGATTGATCACGTTTGTGTTGACTTGGTAGCTTGTTTTGGTCAATAAACACAATTTGGACATGAGGAGGAGGATCTGACAATAAATAAAGGTTTGAATGTGTTTCTCGCCCGGTGATGCCACAGCAACAACAACAACAACAACAGCAACGACCTCCGTGTGAAAGTCCTTCCTCGTCCAGAGTCTTGTGTATGTACAGTTGGGGTTGAACAGCAGTCTGAGATCCAGAGCCACGGATTGTACACACAGTCTTACATCTGTGACTCTTCTTCTTCTCGCATTCTTTTAGAAAGTTCAGAGTTCACTAAAGAGTTCTCCGTCCTCTTCAAGGGCTTTAGAAAAGGTAAAAGTTGGGCAGAGGGCAAGAACAGCCGTGGTTACTTTGGTCCTGTGTGGGTAAAGCTTAGAGTCTGAGGGCAGCAAGCAGAAGAGGAAGAGTTTAGTTTTCACTTGGAAGTCACAGCTCCCTCCTGCTGCCACTTTCTGTCCCGGTTAGTAACCGTTCAGTTAACTGGGGAATCAGCCGGACCCAGTGAGAGGAAAGCTTTGGAATAAGTCTTTACAGGGACAAAAGTTTTTGTCAGTCTGAGCTGGGCCGAACTCGTCCTTCCTAGACAGAATTAGAGCGGAGGATTCGTAACAGAGATGGTGTGGAAGTAGCAGCCAAAACGCCGTAGTCTCCAGAAAGCTTAAATTTGATCCTTGGGTCTTTAATTTAGGAATTTATATATTTACAGTTCACATTTCTTTGTGTGTCTGTCTGTCTCTCTCTCTCTCTCATTTCTCTTTGTCAGTTTTCATGTGATTTTTTTTGTTGTTTTTGGTTTTTTTTCCTGGGATATTCACAGAAACCCCGGTGGTTTTCCCCCCTCCTAGATCTGGTTTCTTGACTGAGCCTGTGAAGACGAGACAAAACACAAAACATTAGTGTCATATTCTAGTTGTAGTAGTTTTGAAAAGACTAGGTTGGCTCATATGGAGTCACATGAAGACTAAAATTGGTTTAGAGAGTTTGTCATATTCACTTGATATGCTATGTCATCAAAGCCAGTGTGAGGTTGGGTGAAAAAATATTGTAAGCTTGTACCAGACCTGGGTCAAATAGTAGTTACAGATAATTATTAGGTTATTTTTTTCAACTAGCTTGGACTGTCAGATCGGGAACGTTTACCGCACCAGGACAATTCAATGTCAAGTAAGTTGTCAGTCCCAGAAAAGAGGAATAAATTGAATTGTTGTCCAAACTAGCACCTACATAAGTTAAAGCAAACCATAAATAGTATATGCATGTACTATTTGACCCTGGTCTGGCTTTAGATTATCAGGCTAAATTTGGTAGAGTCATTACAAAAACATTTTGAGTAATGTGGCAAGGAAACAGCTCAGAGGAGAAACAGCTGAAAATTGTTGTTCTAATGCAGCCAGAAATTTGCTTAATTTACTCCAACTGCATAATGTTATGAATTCGTAACAGTTTAATGTTTGAAAATGACACCATTTGAGTGTGTCACCACGGTCAGTGTGACTATTACATATGTCAATTATTTCTGTTAGGAAGCTGCGTTATTTGAATGAACTGAAAGCCACTCACCATTTAGCTACTTGTTGAGATGGGAGCCGATCTTCTCTTTTCTGATAATGTTTGCGTAGGGAATCTGAAAGAAAACAGGTAGAGACATAAGTTACATTCATCCAGAACAGATATGTTTTTGTATTGTCTTGATATGGGACATCATTTGTCCAAGAAACCAGCATGGATCTTCATAAAGACCATGCAGATACACATATGTGCCCAAACATGGAAAAACTGGCACTCTGTGGGAGATAGTTTTGTCTGTTTTTAATACATTATTGATCTTTGCATTCAGAGCTTTAAAGTAGTATATTCAATACTTTATTTTGTTTGAATTATTGATTATTGAATCAAAAATACATTGGGATAAACTTTTTCTGGTGTAAAATTGTTTCCCTGCAAAGTTAAATGAGCCGTGGTTTATCCATATGTTTGGTTGCATGTATTTAAAGATATAAAATTTAAGGTTGCACTCTTTGATTGGATTTAATGATAATTATACTTTAGAATAAGGAAATAAGGACAGTAACAGGACTCTGTTAGAGGGTGAAACGGTGAAATGTTTGGGTGTGATATTTAATTCAATAGAAAGAAAAATTCTAAAATAAGATACAGCACCGTAAAGGGACACATTTTTTTTATTCATTTGAATGTCTGCGAAATTAATGTGTCATTACTCTTTGTTATATGGCAGACAGATCCATCTGCTTGTTCTAGCCACATCCGTCACTTCTGAAAGTTATTCGATTTGTCTGTGTGTGTGTCTGTGTGTGTGTGTGTGTGTGTGTGTGTGTCTGTGTGTGTGTGCTCGGGTACACGTGTGTGTGTGTGTGTGTGCATACATGCTTGTAAATGTACTCGGATGCCTGTGCGCCCGTCCGCCCGTGTGGTTACATGAATGCAACATGCACTTGTGTGTGTGTATTCGGTAACTTGCATGTGCGGGTGGGTTTGCTAGCGTGTGCGTACAAGCGTGTACAGCGTCGCGTGTGTCGGAAAGCAAAGACAAACGCCGTCTGTCAGCTTGTCTGCCGGCTGCTCCGGTGATTGATGTGGACCGAACTACTCAGATGGCTGCAGAGGAACTTCTCACCCATGAAAGACAAACTAGATGATTGGCTCTTTGCTACCTGCTGTATAAGTACTGCAGGAGTGTCCGGTCCTCTCCTATTGATAGCTTTGTCAGGAAAAGTATATTTAAAATCTAATGAGGAGCTACAGTATGATGTGAATGTGTTGTTTATTTTATATCTGTCATCATATTAAGGCACAGTTTCCTATTTCATTTTTAGGATATTGCAGGGAATCTACCTTAGTTGATGTGTTATTTGTGAATTGTGAATTCTTCTTTGATTATTATTATTTCTTGGTGTTGCTGTGATTTTTTGTAATTATGTGTCAATTGTTGTTGATTGCATTGCACTTTGTAACTATTTTGTGCTTTGTAAGTAAATGTATTGTCATTCATATTCATTACTAACACTGTTTTTCAAAGTGAACATTGAAGCTTTTTAGATTATGGTATCTATAAATGTAGCCTATGTGTACCTTCATTAAAGGCATAACAATGATATTTATTTTTTATCAGTGTTCAGTACTGAGTGTATCATCAGTAGTCTTACCATCTGTAACTGTTGGACCATCTCCTCTCTGTAGGCGAGCTCTCTTTTCATCTGGTCTTGGAAATTATCTGAAATTCACACAAAAGAAAGACAAATCTATGTTTAGTCCTGGAAATGTTACTTTTTTGAGTAACTGATAAAAGAGTTATTTACAAAGGAGAGGTGATAGAGGAGCAAGAGACTTTTTTTTTTTTTATCCCTGGGAAAACGGGGAATGAGAGAGGGAGGAAGAGAGAGGTAGGAGGGACAGAGAGAGAATCAGAGACAGAGGATAGAGAGAGAGACAGATAGAGGCACAGAGAGAGACAGAGAGAGGGAGACAGGCAGGCAGACAGATACAGGAGACAAGGGGAAATCAGGCTGTCTGCATGTTTCACGAAGCCAAATTTAAGACTTTTTAAGACCTTTTAATGCTAACCCTGGATTTGAATTTAAGACTTTTTGATTGAATATAGCTAATGAAAGCTTTGAAACTGTTAATGGCCAGTGTCAGAAAAAGGGAAATTAAGGAAATTGTTCCGGGACATGAAGTGTGTTTAGTAAAGCAGATACAATACATATTGTACTACTGAACCTGCTCTGTATTAATCTTAGAGTTGACATACAGCGCAAAGAAACCGGTCATTGTATTGTGAAAAAATCACCTCTAAGACATTTTAACTACACTTAACTTAAGACTTTTTCAGACTTTTTCAGATACTCTGGATAACTTACAAATGACAGAGAAGGAGAAGCTGCCCTTCAGAGAGAGAGAGAGAGCGAGGGTAAGAAAGAGTAAGAAAAGTGAGAGAGTGAGGTGAGAGGAATGTGACTTACGGAAGACAGGAAAGGGGGAGGTGCCCTTCAGAGCGTGAAACTCCTGCTCCAGTCTCCTCCTGAAGTCTATCTGCTCCAGCAGAACCTTCTGGAGCTCCTCTGGAGGAGCGGAGGGAGGGAGAGGAGAGGGAGGAGAGGATGAGGAGAGAAGATCGTCTGTTAGAAAAACACATTAGTACATCTATCATACCTAAAGGTGAGGAGGTGTGTATGCTGTGACTCCTCTACTCAATATTAATCAATAGTGAATGGGTATAACAGGTGGATATATTCAACATGGCTAATAATTTTATTAGCCCTTTAAAAGATGTCTTAATCGGTATAGATGTCTAGGATAAGATTGGGCTACATTGGTTTACCAGTGAAAGTTAAGTAGATGTTTTCTGGGGTATATGATAAAAATAAAGAATTATTTTGTACATATGGACTTCTCTGGTGCATTTTTTTTTTATATTTACAGCTGTAATAATATGTAATAATGTATTTACTGCTTGGTCTAGAAAAGCCAAAAAGTTGATGTTGAAATGACGTCTAATGCTCAGTGGGATTGTGTTTATCCTGAACTACACTTGAGAGTTTTTGTCATCAACGATAGTTAATATTCTTCTACTAGATGATGTACAAGCAAAATAAGAAGCAACAGTGAATGGTTTTTAACTCTTCATTCTGTGTTTTATCATTGTGATTTGTCACTGCATTTTAACACTTTAACACATGGGCAACTAAGCTAAACTATAATCTATACTATAATGTGTCTTTACCTTTCTCCATGTTCTCAACATCCTTCTTTAGTGGGACAGGAGAGGAAGCATCTTGGCTCTGATCACCTGAAAACATCCAGACATGACACACTTGTTAGATATAACAGTCGCATTATACTGACAGGATAATCTTGAAGTTATTTTCTTATTAAGTAAGAGCAAGGCACTAACACTGCCAGGGTTGGGGTTTACAATCCCACTGGGCCCAACCTTGCTAAAAAAAAATGTTGTACTTATGTTTGTATTCTACGTTGCTTTTATATAAAAGCATCCACCAAATTGCTTGGCGGTACATTTTGTATTTCCATTTATCTGCTATGTAGAAAATACCTAGAGTGCAGAGTCTTTTACAGTACGTGATTTGTTGAATTTCAGCGAATAGATCAGTGGCAATATTTTTTACTCATTTTTGTGCAGTCGTTCAGTTTAGTCCTGCAGGGTTATATATTCAACAGTCAAGAGGGAGGATGAAATGTAAGCCTAAGTAACAGTTTAGTGTAAGTGTGTTGATAAGTATAGATCTGGCTGGTGTTGAGAAGTCGAGAGAGGCTCAGTGGCTGTACGACCCCAAAATGTATTATTAAGTGTAATGTATTATTAAGCATTTAAAGATGTATCATGGTCCTAATTTAATAAAGTGGGAGGTGAAAAACCCTCTCTACCCCACCACCTCTTTCCTTTAGCATCCAAGTTAGGTTGCTTTGTAAGCATTCACCCTAAACAGCACAAAAGACAGACACATCAGACCCTGTGTATTGGTAAATGTCTCAGTGTTTGTTGTGTTAAACCACACCTCATCCCCTCTCTAACTGCCCCTCTCTAACTGCCCCTCTTGTCTTTCATCGTCTAGCAGAGTAAAGCAGTTCACTGGTTGGCCTCTAGGTGTCAGTGTCACTGCATGGTAACAAGTTCACCACATGGAGCGGTTTACTGAATCCTCTCTCTGGGATGTTCACTCTCCTCTCGCTGTCACATCATATTGCTTTCCATTAAGAAAAAAACCCCCCAAAAAACACTTTGCCTTCAGAAATTGGAGTGGATAAATGTGTCGCTCTTAAAATTGAAGGGAATGTAGAGTTACAGCAAAACATAAAATAAAAATGATCATTCGCTTCAGAATGATGCATTTGCAGGCGACTGTGCTCTAAAACTGTTGAATTATAATGTCAGCAGAGCTTTATTTTTTAACTGAAGCTGATTTTCTTTTGTGGATTTATAATCTGTAGCACTTGGAATGGAGAACATTATATTCATGTGAAGCGTTATCATTGTTATGCAGCATTTCATGTGATGTATATTTTGTCTGTGTAGCGTATAAAGCATTGTTACTGCTGGAGGCTATCTACTTGTTGCTTTAAACATCCTCCCCATCTTCAGTCTTCCGTTTTACAAACATCTCCATCACCCGCTGTTTTCAAATTTACCAGTTGGAAAATGTCTATATTTCCGTGCGTTTGTGTGTGTGTGTGTGTTTATGTTTATGTCTGATTTGTGACAATGAGGCATTGAACGCCTTAAATGAAGCGATCCAGCACACTCGATATGTATAATCTCCCTTCTCCACTCTCTCTCTCTCTCTCTCTCCTCCAGTCATTTCATGTCCTGGCTCCTCAAGCTTCCCATTTAGAGCAGAGAGAGAGAGAGAGAGAGAGGGAGAGAAAGGGCTCTCCTTCCTTCTCTTCTCCTCTCCTTTCCTCTCCCCTCCCCTCCTCTCCTCTCCTCTCCTCTCCTCTCTCCTTCCTTCTCTTCTCCGCTCCTTTCCTTTCCTCTCCCCTCCTCTCCTCTCCTTTCCTTTTCTCTCTCCTTCCTTCTCTTCTCCGCTCCTTTCCTTTCCTCTCCCCACCTCTCTCTCTCCTTCCTTCTCCTCTCTTCTCCTCTCCTCTCCTCTCTCTGTCTCATTTGACAAGCAAATTTGCAGACAGTGCCCGAGGATAACAACCTCGTTTGACAGTCAATTAACCGTGAATAGTCAAAGCCAAGGCGGTTTGCATTACATAAATGGAAAATTAGATTATTTTTTCTCCCTAGAAACAGAGGGAGAGTTTAAAGACAGTGGCGGGGGGGAGACTCGGAGGAATCAGGCCTTCTAATCACGTAGAGCTTCCCACCGCCCAGGGAGACGTTTGGCAATCAGGGGAAAGGTGGTCTCATTTAATTTGTTTCGTGTAATTTTTCGAAATACATTATACATTATGCGCAGGGATCATTACGGTGTGTGTGTGTGTGCAGGGGTGGGGGAGCGGGGGGGTAGATATAAATGTCGGCACAGATGTCATAAAGCACTTTTAATGTCTTCCTGACAGATATAAAAAGGCAATAAGCTGTGATCTTTTTCAAACGGGAAGGGGTTTTTACGCTGAGGAAGAAAAAAAGGCAATTATGTCGGCGGTGATATGGGTCTAGGATGGAGATTGCCAGTGCGGCTGCTTATCTTTGAGCTGATGTTTTCTTGTTGAACTATAACGGCCCCCCTAAGAGTAACAGCCCCGGCGACAACAACGCTAAAGAGAGGAGCCATGTCAAAGCGGCGGCAGAAGCAGCTTTCCGACGCTTTTTCATCTCTCCGTGTATTTATATTAATCCCTTAACTCATCGTCTGCAATGAGGAGGAGAGTGAGGTGGATGAAAGAGGAGAGTGAGGAGTTTTTGTCACCGCTTTAAGCATCCTGACTGTGTGTGTGTTGTCTTATAAGAAGAAAGAGCATTGTGACGTTTGTATATATATTTTTAAATACCTACATTTGATGAGAATTATTTAATCAGTCCAAAGGTATTCACACTGTGTGTTGAATTACAGAAAGGAAGACCATTGTAGCTTTTTTGATGACATTTTATAATAGAAAATAATACTTTTTCTTATATTTTTCATTATTCCTAATTTGTGTTGTCTTTGTGTTTTTGACTCAGACAGCAAATTAAACAATTCTTGCTCTGAATGATAGATGAGTATTTGAGATTTTTTTTCTAACTGAATAACTTATACATACAGTCAAAATCAACATTTGCAAGTAAGTATTGAGGCAGTGAGCTAAAGTTTGTGTTTTTTCCTGGTGTCACTGTTTTAACACGGTTCAATACGGACGCCAGTAAAGACCTTCGATCAAAAGCCTTTCATCCTTAGATGTGAGATTGATATTATGTTGCAGAGAAATCAAATGCAGAATAACAAACTAAATTTAGCTTGACATCCTAATAATTACAATGGTTTGGTTCACTGACAATTTGTTGTTTATTTGCCTGCAGCCGCTCTGCAACCAGTCAAACAGAAAAAAAACATGTGAGGTTTTGTACCTGAACTCTCCCTCCAGTAGTCCGGTGCTGAGGTCTCATTCTCCGATACAAAGAAACTATTCTGCTCTTTGTTTTCATCTGAAAGAGAGAGAGAGAGAAAGAGAGAGAGAGAGAGAGAGAGAGAGAGAGAGAGAGAGAGAAGGAGAGAGAGAGAGAGAGAGACAGAGAGACAGAGAGAGATTCAGTAAGGCCCATTGGTTGAGCTGGTTATCCGGACACATGGAGATAACTAAGTGTGTGGATGGTGTGTGCTTTCTGTGTGCATGAGTGTGTGTGTGTGTGCATGTGTGTGTGTGTGTGTGTGTGTGTGTGTGTGTGTGTGTGTGTGTGTGTTTGTGAGCACACATACAGAACACATTTTCTCCAGTGAGAGGGTCAGAGTGGGAGATGAGAGGAGCAAATGAAACGTCACTGGGATATTAGCCTCACAGGGACACAGAGACTCTATAAAACCGCTCACTCAGACACTAAATGAAACAAAGACACAACTGATTCAGACGTCTGATGAAACGGATAGTGTATAACAGTTTGGTGAAATAGATCGTGTAACTATTTGATGAAACAGTGTAAAACAACCTGTTCAAACATTTAATGAAACAAAGATATTGTAAAACAACTGTTAGGTGAGAGAGATAGTGTCAGTGTCAAACAACTCGTACAAACATTAGATGAAACAAAGTTATTGCTTTCAGTTGGGACGAAATAGAAAGTGTCAAAATATTTTTTTTTTTCAAATGTCTAACGGAACAAAGATAGTGTATGAAAGATTTTAACTTTTGAGGGAACTTTTGAGGAAATGTATCTTGCAGTTAAGTCAGGGTGAATTGCAGAAAATTGATGTAGCTTCATTATCTACATTTCTCCATTTAGTCTCGTACCTGTGCATTAGAAAGGAAAAAAAAAAAAGCTTAAAAGCAAATATGGTGTGAAAAAAAAGATAGAGTAAAATATCTGAGCTCACCAGAGATGCTGGAGTTGTCTTTGGTTGCGTAGGCAGGTAGTCCTTCATCCCTGCTTTTATGGACCTGGAAGCACAGAGAACAGGACCGAGAAAATAACATATAGCAGGTTAGCACCTGATATACTTGTTATGTGTTGTCATATAATAAAATAGCAACAGAGTAGAACATCAATCCTATAAGGCAGAGAGAAGTGGCTGTGTGTTTTCTGAAGATGAGAGATGAATTTATATAACTTCGTAAGGTTTCAGTGAACGCATCAATATCAGCCAGCAGTTTGTCTTTTTTGTTTTTTTAAAGCACCTGCAATATTGTCTAATTAAGCTGAATTTTTCTTGATATTTTACTCATCACTTGACAAGTACAATATCCCTTGTCGGTGCTTTCCCTCTCTTTTTCAGAAAAAGAGATGGTAACATTGACTTGTATTTATCTAATTTGGAGTATTCAGTTAAACTCTCTTTTTTTGTCTCTTTTCTTTCTCCCTTTGCGTCGCTCAAATCAGTGATGTGCATTTGCAGATTTTTACTCCATTGATAATTTAACTAGATCTAGTTTAAAATGCTCACTATTACTCTAACCCTCTGTCTCTCTGTCTCTCTCTCTCTCTCTCTCTCGGAGGCCTAGTTAATGTGGGAGTCGACAGGTTAAAGATTAGAGCTGCCCTAACAGGCTGCGCTGACAGAGGGAGAACAAACACATTGTGGCCATTAAACAATCCATGCCTGGGCCTATTAGCCAGGATCAGAGCGGGGTGACTGTTTCAATTTCTACAGGGAGAAACCAACCTATCAATCTGCTTATGCAGATCACATCACCGCCTGACTACAGCGCCATTTAAATAATAATTAGCTAAAGTGGCCTGGGGGGATATTTACGTTTTTGTAAGCTGGGTCCTCTCGGTGAGGCGGGGTAGAGCTGGAGAGAGGCAGGCTGGCAGGAGGGGAGGCGGGCAGGCTGGGGGACTCCTGCTGGATGGGGTCTGAGGAGGAGGGAGGGGAGGTGTTGGGATACACGCCGCCACTCCCCCGCTCCTTCCCCCTCTCCTCTCCGACGCCCTCGCTCAGCGCGGGGAGGTACAGGTTGGTTTGAGTCTGTGGCGGCCTGCTCGCGAAGCTCCCCTCCTCCTCCTCCTCCTGCTTCGACGACTCCACGTCCACCTCCCCCTCCTCCTCGCTTTCCACTCCCTCTGCTTCTCCCTCTCCCTCTCCCTCTCCTCCGCTCTCGCTGCCGTAACTACAGCTGCTGCTGGGCGATAGCCGCTGGTGGCGTTCTGACCCGACGACCACGACCCCGAAGTCCTCTTCTGTTGCCCCGGCGACTCCTCCTCTGCTGCCGTGGAGCTTGGCGATGCTCTCAGCATCCTTGATGACGGGGCGGAAGGCGGAGCCGTAGCTGGGCTTCCTGGTCTGGAGGGTCGGGGTGTCCAGCAGCTTGAGCCAGCCCTCTGATGTCACAGGGCGAAGGTCAGGGGTTACTGTCGGGCACTCTGGGTCAAACAGCCCAGATCTGGGCGTGGCGGTCCCGCTGCCGCCCCCCATGGTCGCGCTGACATCGTTTCCGGTGCCGCCGACAGCGCCGGGCTCGGAGTGGTCTGAGAGATCGAGGAAGGCCTGCCGGAGAGACGGGTTCTCTGCCAGGGAGGAGAGAGCGCTGGGCTGAGGCTGGAGGTAGGTGGGAACGGGGATTCCTCCGGCAGCTCTGGGGGGCCAGAACATGCAGAAAGGAGGGTAGAAAGTGTCTTTGCGGCCCGGCCACAGAAGACCCGACAGCCCCGCTCCTTTCTGCCCCACTGACACATCGCTGTCCTCTTTTTTTTGCTGGCAGAGGCCAAATGCAGGGAAGGAGTAAGGAGAGGGGAAGAGGGAAGTGGGAGGGAACTTCTGCAGCATGCCGAAGCCTTTACTCGGGACGGGGATGACGGGGTAGCTGCGCGGCGCCTTCCGGGGAGAAAGGCTGCCCCCGTCCAGATCGTCTTCGTCCTCAAAGCGGGCTCTCTTCTGCCCGCCCAGGTCGGGCCCCATCATGTGAGGCATCACCGACCCCGGGAGCGTCTTCACCGGGCCCATGGAGCTGCAGTGGGGCCCAGAGGGCAGCGCCCTCTTCCGGCTGCCTCCGTTGAACATAGCCTTGACGTCTTCCCACGCAAAAACTAAATCATCAGGTGGAATTTTTTCGCTGAGCTTGAGATGCCGTCGCCACGAGTTAAAGTTGGCAGCGTCGGGCTGGGTGTACTTGGCGTCTGGAGTGCGGTGGGAGTGGAAAATGAATTTATTCGGGGAGAAGTACATGTTGCAGTAGGAGCACTTGATGCACTTGGCCCTGGAGCTGTTGTAGCGTGCTGGGATGAAGTTACCACGGCAACCCCAGGCGCACTCGTGCGACACGTCGAAGGCGAAGTTGTCTGGCAGTTTCGGCGGCGAGTTCTCTCCCAGGAAGGACTTGCAGAGGCGCTCAGCTTCGCGCTTGGTGATCATGCCGCAGCGGCGTGAGGAGATGGGCATGGCGCCGGCCCGGCGGAGGATCTCCAGCTGAACCGGAGTGCACTGGACGCAGGTGATGCCCAGCGCCACGCGGCGGTTATGAATCTCATTATAACTGTAGTTCTTGAGCAGCGTGTTGGAGATCTGCGCCAGGCAAAGTCTCTCTGTGTTGTCGATGACCAGCGACACGATGGGAACACCGTACAGGACGACTTGGCCGACCTGGTTGGGCTTCAGGGGCGAGGAGGAAGCGGAGGAAGAGGAGGAGAGCGAGGAGGAGGAGGAGTGGAGGTGGGCGGGTCTGGGGGGAGTAAGGGGCTCCTGCTGGTAGGGACCCGTGGTGGTTGCCATGATAATGTCGTTGGGGCCCGGATGAAGGGTCTTGTCCAAGCTAGGGGGAAAACTGTTTGGAGAATGACCTGCTGGAGAGAAAGAGAGAAGAGAAGAGAAGAGAAGAGAAGAGAAGAGAAGAAAAAGAAAGAAAGAAAGAAAGAAAGAAAGAAAGAAAGAAAGAAGAGGAAAAAGAAATAAAAGAGATATTAGAAAAATGTGTCATTTAATAAAATGATATTTTTGACATATTAGGAATTACCATAAACATGCATTTGCAACTATTGCCAATGACCATAGAAGTTTCAACACACACACTCTCTCTCATTACAAGCTAATTCATATTATGAATATTATTATTCATAATAATAGCTTATAATGCTTTATCACAGACTAATTCTACCACACAGCCATAGATTGGATAATGTATAGAATGTGTATATTACATATGATGCATTATATATTCTATATTATATATGATGTACAATATATTTAAACACACACATATCAGTGAGTCTGGAATTTAAGTTAAATGTGTTATCAAATACACAATTGCCACATTTATACACAAGAACCAAAATTTGACTTTTTACCCTCCTTTGAACCAGACTTTCTCTTTTAGCTGCTGGACAAATTTGGAAATACTTCAAAATTTGATTTGAAGAGTTTTGCTCCAAAATGAGATTGCCACCGTTTGACCTAATCTTTCAAAAATGATTAACAGCATAAATAAATGAAAACAAATGTATAACCCTTTTTAAAGAAGAGAGGCTAAATGAAGTGCTTGGCTGACAACACATTTTTACTGACTGGCTCCTCTATATTTTGGAGATACTGAATCATGAACTTAAGGCAATGATTTTATTTTTCAAAGTGTATACTGTATATAAAGCTCTACTTTTTGGAGCAGAGCTCTCCATTCATAGGTCTAATGTAATTTCCACTAACAGACCAGAAACAAACTTGGTTCTCACAAAGGAAACTCAACTTCCACCATTATGACTATGATAAATAACATTTGCCTAAATTCATTCAACAGTAGTGGGACACTGCTGAATGAATAATATGATAACACGATATATTGCAATTCACAGAAACACTGCTAAAATAACTAGTTACAAATTTGAAAGTAACACTATAATTTTGCTCAGATTTCTTCAATTAATGTTTGGCTTTAGTGTTTTTAACAAAATAAAATATCTGTAATATGTGTATAATAACAGTTTCAGGCTGTAATCTGGAATTGAATGAAAACTGTGGCCAAAGTAGGACAGGCACTGAACAAAATAATGAAACAAAAAATACCAGGGAAAAACAGGCAGCATTTCCAGGCAATGTAGTTGGGCAATTTTTTTTTTCCAAAATCTTAAAATAGTTGTTCCTTATAGACCAATATGTGATTCACACTGATTGTGTTCCCAGTCAGTCCATGGGTTTCCAGTGCCAATGCTTATTTTCCTCAAAAAGTTGTCTATGCATTGTAGTCTTAAAGTTAAAAGGATCGACAATAGCTACAGTTTCATACACAATATGCTATAATATTATACTCTGCGTCTAAACAATCATGCTATTATTTACCAGGTATTTTAAATATGCTAATTTAAGGACATTTTGAAGTTAGTGATATTACTGTAAAATGGCAGAAAAATGAATCAATGTTGAGACAAACCATACTGCACTGCAAAAGTACATTTTTCATTATGGATTGAAATTAATGTGCTGATTGCCTTTACTCTCCTGTATCATATTAGTAGATAGCATTCTGCATGTGCAACATATTACACAGTTTCCTCATTATTTGTAAAAAGACTGTTTTCTTTATATTGAATAAGTCAGTTTTACTTGGAAATAGCTAATTGTAATATAGGCTACAGTATTTAATAAAGATGACACTTTCTGAATTCTCTGTCTCTGTAAAATTCTCATCTGACCAATACAATAATATTAAACGAATATTAAACTCTTTTGTGCATAATATTTATTGTAATTATGAAGAGCTGAAAATACACCAACAACATCTGTAAAAAACAGAATTGAGAAATTACTCTCAGGTGTCTTTTATTATTCCAGTGACTCCGGGTCATTTCGTAAAAATTAAATACGCTATTAATACATTTATGAACATCTTTTAGCCCGGAGACCTGATTTACAACAAGAAATAGGTTCTTGCAATATTTCTGCTGACAGTGAAAATTCCAACACGTGGAAAAATAAATCCTGACACAAAAAAAAAAAACCACACCGGGAAAAATAAAACACAACATGACAACGTGGACAAATACAGCAGCGCTCAAAATGTCAAGTGTAAAACCTTCAAAAGCTTCACATTTTCAGAGGAAGCTGATATAATTCAGTGCAAAACCAGCCCATACACTAATATCGTGTAATTATCTGGGCCTCAACAACAAACTGTTCATCAGAAGTGGAGCAGTGTGCAGGAGCACCAATTAACCAATTAACCCCCTTTGACTCAGGGTTCAGCTTTGGCTACAAATTACACAATAAAATACTGAACTGAATATTTAACTTCAGTTCGACCTACACTTTTAGTTTTCCCAATTCCCCCATAAATTAAACCATTTGGCCTACACTTTCCATTTTAGTAAAAGTCCATGGAATATTAAACGCAGCTTAAACGGCAGAGATATTTTGTAATCAAGCAAAATTAACACAGACACAGCAGGCTGCATGCAATTTCAGGCTAATCTCCAACGTGTAGTTTTAGGGAGTATGGATGAATCAAATTAAGCTAATGTTACAACAACGGCAGTTAAAACACTTGCGCACTAATGTTAATTTCTATCGGCTTAGTAACAACAACAACAATAGGTCTACTAATATCCATAACAACGCTACTACCTAATCATAATCATAATATCGCAGGAATAAGTTGTTAGCCAATAATATTTATAAATTACGGTTAAGGAATGCAACGGAATTTGGCCAATTCATAAAGTCAACACACATAACACCAATAAGCGTTTTCTTCTTTTAAATCATTTTGGAGGCTGTGTTCCGTCCCAACCGTCGTGTATCCAAACCGTTAGCTAGTTTTTCCACATTTTAACCAACTTTGACCAGCAACGGTCGAGCAGTCTCCTTACCTCTATATCCCGGCAACCATCCCAACGGTCACAGCGTTAAAAAAAAAAACATTCCCGTTAAGAAGGAAATCGGTTTATCCTACATAAAAACTCATTTTAGTGAGGGAATGTCTCACTTGAACTAGCCGATTTCTCTGCGTTACGTCCGGAAAACAGAGGAATCGGAATCGGCTTTTTAAACTGAACTCCTGCTCTGTCTCACCCTCAACTGACGAGTGAACCTGCTCGTGAGATGTGAGTAAACTGCGACGCTCGCGCCGGCTTTATTCGCTTTTCAGAGACACCGCGCGCCGTTCTAATCTCTCTCTCTCTCTCTCTCTCTCTCTCTCTCTCTCTCTCTCGAGCGCGCGACTGCCCCGGGTTTGATTGGCGTGTAGCGCGAGCTCAGCCCACCATCCAACCCCTCGCCACCCACCACACGCACACGCACACACCCACACACACACCCTTCGTGAGCTCTGCTGCTTCTTCTTCTTCTTCTTCCTCTCCTTCACGCGCTGTGTGCCCCGTTCACCCAAGCAATGACGTCTCGCTAACTGCCACTCAAACACTCAAAGAGACAAACTAACGGCAACGACGGAACGGACGAACGAACGAACGAACGAACTAACGAACGCACGAGCCTCGCCTTCGCCTGCATGGCATGTCGGGCCCCCGGGGGCTCAGCACACACACACACACACAAACGCGCGCGCGTGCACGAGAAGACCCTCCGGAAGTCTTTAGGGGTGATGCTAAGTCTGAATGGTGAAACACTCCATAAACTAAAATGACGTTATGCGTAAATAATAGTAGCTAATAACAACAACATGGATTAAAACAGTAGCTCCCAGCCAAATAAACACTAGTTTAATTGCACTGTTAATTTACTCACTAGACGTTTATGCAATGACAGAACATGTGATGAATATTGGTTTAATTTTAGGTTGCAGTGTTGCTATCATCCCACCTATACAGTACACACAGTTAAATAGTGCTATATTTTTATACAAAATATTATCAAATGGGTGTCTATTGTGTCGACTTGGGGGTCCTTGACATGAAAAAGTTTGGGAACCACTGGGTTAATCCACATGGAATATGCCATTACAAATTCCTGTCTAGATTAGCAAATTAATACCAATAAATGTTAAAAATAACATTGGTTAAATGACAAGCAGGAGGGCTTAGCAGTGGAAATATGCCTTTTTAATCACAAATTCAACATGGAGTAAAGTGTCAGCCAGGCCACAAGGTGCAACATCAGTCTATTTTAAGGCTATAACGTAAAGGCAGAGGCAGCAAACAGGCAGGCTGTCATGTAGGAATAATGTCTGTGAGTGCAGCCGATACGCATATTCAACACCAGAAAGGCTTCCGAAACACGACCCCTCTATACGCGCAGGTCGCTCCCAGGAGGTGAAACGTAGTAGCGCGGCCTGGCCTGCTGCAGTCATCTGCTGTAGTCAAGGGTCACAGCGGCGCCCCGGCTCTCAGCCTGCACGGCCACATCAGAGGTGGATACACACTCTCCCTCTAAATAATACGGTGCTGAAACACACAGGATGGCAGGAGCCTGATACAGCCAGCCTCAACTCTCGGCAATTACCCGCCTCCTACTGCTCCCGCTCAATTACTTTTCATGCAATAAAAACACGCAGGAAAATTACAGATATGAAGAGGTAGACTTGAAAATATGAGCCTGTAGGATGTGCTGCAAAAATGACACACTCTTGTTAAGATAATAAAGTTGATTCTAAAGCTATATGTGTGTGTGTATTATGGATGTATGTTTTTGTGTATTTAAATGCTCTTCATTTTTAACTCTCTCTCTTTCTCGTCTGTAAACTTTGCCCTGGTATGAATTGTGTCGTATAAATAAAATTTGACTTGACTTGATTTGACTTCAGACCAAACTTTCCTCTCCAGATGATCCAATTCTTTAGGTTTGAAAGCTATTCCAGCATGCAACACAAAATGTAAAACTTTATTAATGCCCGGCTGCCCATGGTGAAAATAGGCCACTGGGTTTTAATGCAGACAGCTTGTCCCAAACACACAGAGTGCAAGTCAGTCCGGAGGTGTGTCCATAATGCTTCAAATAAGGAGCTACATCCCCCAAAAAGGGGCGTGGACTAGAGCTCATTTTTCCTTAAAGGTATCGCTTGCATCAGTGTTTCTAAAAGTGTGGCTCAGGACCCAGAGGAGGGTCTTGGGAAGCTAGAAAATGGGTCGTTGAGAAACAGAAGCTTGGGTGATGAGAAATTATTTACTGAATTGTGGGCTCCCAGTAAAAGAGTTTGAATATATATTGTGTGATGATACAGTTATCATTGATGATTGAAAGGCATCTCAGAGAAAGTTCAAAGGTTAAAATATTTATTTGAAAATGTCCCATGTAGGCTACCTGACAACTCCATATATGATGGCCTACCATAATGATCCATAATGACAATGTGTAGCCCTGTATGCATTCAGATTATATAGATGTTAAATAGATGATTGCCATGGGGCAAAACTGAGCTGCATGCAGCAGCAGCTGGGATCACTGTAACTTTATTTGAGCAGTAGGTATCTGTGTTCAGACTGTGAACTGTAAATGAACATTTGAAGGGTTTCACTTCAGACTGCTGGGTATCTACTGTAGAAAACCTTACCTTAATTCAAACAATGATTTCAAGTAAAGGACTATAAGATAATAAATTAATATTGAGCTTTACTTGCATGCCAAACATCATTTTGATAGAGGTGATGTTATTATTTGTTTTTAATTTAATTTATTTTTTTTCAAATGGTCTAGGTCTACATCTCATGTTGGAGTGAAACTCTTCCCTAGACTATCCAAGAGGAAAATTACATTCAATTCATCTGAACTTGGTGCTATACGCTATTGAAATTCATATAGTAGGCCTAACTAAAAAAACAGTAAAAGTTGAGCAAATTAAGCACCTGATTCTAAATTACATTGTTATATTTCTAAGCAATTCTCAATTTGGTTAAAAGCCTATTGGATATTGAGATTGGCTGTAATGTATTCTCCCCCAATCTTTTCTCAATAGCGTCTTGATAAACTTGACAGGATCACTTTGAGCCTCAATCTTACAGTGTGTGAGCGTGTGTGCGTGCGTGCACGTGCGTATACGTGTGTGGGTGTGTGTGTGTGTGTGTGTGTGTGTGTGTGTGTGAGTGTGTGTGCGTGCAACACAGCGGAGAGGGTGAGCCCCATCTGCTCCTCTTCAAACCAATTTAGATTGTCACCGCGCGCGCTTTGTCTCGCGGACGCCACGGAACACTCGCTGGGATGTAGGGGGCCACATGCAGGCGCGAGCCACACGCAGGCGGCAGCTATTGAAACGGTGACGTCACAATAGAGCGATGAAATGGAAATAATAATAGGATACAAAAGCAGGTAGCAGCATTAATTAAGGGTTTAAATGTATTATTATTATTATTATTATTATTATTAATAATAATATTTGTATAGGGAGTTTATAGTAACTTTATCCTACTTTCTGGTATTTTTTTTATTCCCTATGGCATCACGACAGTATTCCTATAATATTCCTACAGGGATTTACCTTTTGCTGAGTTAATATGAAATTGTATTAATCCCCGTGGGGAAATTAAGAGTTATTCAGGTTGGATTATTTGTATAGCATACTTCTACCATTTATTATAAGATTATTACACTTCTTTTTTGTCAGGGATGGATACGCTATGACCAGACCATGAGGAATTTTTCGTCATCATTTGTGACTAACAAGTTTCTTAATATTTATGTGTTAACATTTTAGACCAGATTTGTCTACTATAAAAACATTGACATCCGTAATAAAAGTATTCATGGCAAACGTCCTGAGTTTTCAATGAGATACTAATAAAACAGTTTTGGAGATAGGAGGGGACTAATAATTAAAATTATCCACAACTTTTTCCCTCCCTAAATTTTTTTTTTGACATGTTATCAAAACCGGAGCATGTCTAAGCCGTGAAGCAGGAAAGGGCTTATTGAAATACAATAGTGCTATTAGCCCCTTTGGAATACATTTCACTTTTTTCATAATGCATTAGCCGGTCGCCCTACTGAGAAATTAATCATGCGTTTAAAAAAAAAATTGCTTGTGTGACCTCCGAGGGTCAAACGAGAGAAAAAAAGAGAAAGAAACAGCTCAAAACATAATAAATTAAGAGCTACAAGACTAAGTGAGCTTGAGACATTTAACATCAAATCTGTCAATAAATGAAACATGCCCCGGGTGAGTGATTACCATATTGAAATGCATCACCTCCTCTTCTCAAAATACACAAGATCAAGCCTCTGCTTGGCAAACATGAATTTTATTCATTTTGATTATTCAAGTTGGCTGGTTTATTCCCTCAAACGGGCCATGAAAACCTGTGTAGTTTGTGTAATCTTTAAAGTTTAATCACAACTGAAGCTTCAAAAGATGCTACTTTTCTTTATTTTACTTGCCTATCTCTCTCGCGTACAGTACAAAGGCCACACTCCCAATTTTTAGGATAATTTCTTGTGGATTTAAAGATGAGACATAGCATGAAATGTGTGAACCTACCTGTATATGTATTACGCCTAGTCAATATATTCATGTATATCTGTCATCCTGTAAAAGCCTCAGCGCCCATAATAATTTATTGTGGATTTAAAAACAGATGTCGCTACAGTGTGCAGCCGCCTGGCTTGGCCTCGTTTTAATCCTTACTTAATGCTGCTCGTCTTTCACTGAATGGGCTCCTTCACTTCATCCCAGAAAAGATTTACTGTGCATTACTACAATTAACACACATCTTAAATAAATTGGAGAAAATAATAATGAGGATTATTAATGATGATTCGTTGTTTTAATTCTCCTCTTGATGGTAAAGGTGCAGAAGAATGACTTAAAATACAATTTGATTGTGGATTTGGAGAGGAGAGTGGTGTGTGCTTGTGTGTGTGTGTGCGCGCGTGCGCGCGTGTGTGTGTACACGTGCGCGCGCGTTCCACTGTGCCTCGGTGCACGCGGGTCACCACTCTCCTGTTGTATCAATTTAATAAAGAAAAATAATCAATATGTTAATGATAATAACACAAAGATAGACCTACAGATTAGTCCATATGTGATAAAACATTATTTGTCAACAGTATAATAGACTGTATATTTACGTTACCATTTTACACATTTAATAAAACATTATTGGGCTGCAAGCGCACTGTATGCTATATTTACATTTATATAACGACTTTGCTCATAATCGGAGGAGAACCAATGCCTTTTCTCTGTAACAGTGTAACAGTTATAAAGTTTTTTGAAAAAAAAAAATATATATATATATGTTAGTAGGCCTATTAGCAAACACAGCACAGTAGCTCATTACCAAATACATATAGCACCAATAAAGGTGTGCATAGAGCCATCTGTTTTAATTCAGCCTTTATTTTTCCTGTTTCTATTTTTACAGTGTTCCCACGCGGAGACAGATATTGTCTCCGGTATGTTTGATGTGGGCTCGCGCCTGGGGCCATTGTACCAATTAGCAGAACAGACCAACACTGAAGGTTCCCATCTTTCATCGACGATCTGGAAACATTAGAAATATAGTAAATTATTCAAAGACGATAATTTTGCAAAATAGACGTGATGCAATGCTCATAGAACTTGGAGTTTTTTTTCCCCCTCAAACACAGCTGCCATATATCATTTAGGCGTATTTGCTATTACACTAAAACAAACAGTTAACCAATGTT
The DNA here is from genome assembly GCF_046629955.1 of Centroberyx affinis. Taxonomy (NCBI): domain Eukaryota; kingdom Metazoa; phylum Chordata; class Actinopteri; order Beryciformes; family Berycidae; genus Centroberyx; species Centroberyx affinis. Next base: position 31,994 of record NW_027282114.1, on the reverse strand, counting down.
GACTGTATATCTTTTTTTTTTTTTTTTTTACTTAAATTCTCAGTGGAAAACAATGTTCTTTCCTAAAGAGTGATGCAGCCTGGCCTCTCTGTAATACTGCAGAATAATTAATTTGGCTCTAATGTAATGAAGGCACGACAGTGAGATTGTACAACGGAGACAGCAAGCTACAGTGTATCTCTATATAGAAGGGAGACCAAAGATGAAAGTATCATTTTTTCCTCTCTTGTTACTTTAAATCTCTTTCAACTGCAATGTAATGAAGCTATGAGAGCAAGAGGGGGCAACGCGGCCAGACAGTAGACTGGATTTGATACACACAGAGGACAATTTATGGGGTGATTGGTGTTGTGTGTGTGTGTGTGTGTGTAGGGGGTGGGGGGTCTCCTCTCCCCTCCGGTCATGACACACACAATGCAACGCAATAGATATTTCTGATATAAGTAACTGTAAAAGCATGGCTCATACCGACCAACCCCCTGATAAAAAAAATACTTATAGGAATCCTATGGTAATTTTAAAAGGATACCATACACATAGGCTATTAAAACAAAACTACAGGAATATCATAGTCATACCAGGAGATATGATAAAAAAATACTAAGGAATTATTGGTTCACTATTGAGTAATACATAGGAATGTTGTAGTGACATCATAGGAGATAAAAAAAATACCATAAAATATGATAAGGTAACTGCAGTACTACAGTTCCTAGGAATATTATAGGGATATTATAGTGAAAGCATAGAACATTTAAAAAAATAAAAGTACAATAAGGTCACTATAAACTCACTATTGAGCACTTCAGAAACACTATAAGACTGTTATAGCAATCTTAAAGTGATACCATAAGAGCTACAATAAAAAAAACCCAAAAAACAAAAAACTAAGTACAATAGGATCACTAAACTCACTATTGAGTACCACAGAAACACAGTAAGCACCTATAGGATCATTATAGTGATACTATAGAAGATACAAAAAAATACCATTCAAGTCACTATAAACTCACCACTGAGTACCACACAAGTTCCTATAGGGATATTATAGGACTCTTATAGTGATACCATAGAAGACTGAAAAAAAAATGCCATTAAGCACAATACAGTCACTATAAACTCACCATTGAGTACCACAGAAACACTGCGAGCATCTATGTTAGTAACACTATAGAACATTTAAAAAATACCATTAAGGTAAATATAAACTCACTATTGAGTACCACAGAAACACACTAAGCACCTATAGGAATATTATAGTGATACCATAGAAGATTTAAAAAAAAAATACCACTTAGATCACTCACCATTGGGTACTTCAGAAACACTATGAGTTCTATAGGAATACTATAGGAATATAGGGCTACTTTAGGAGAGACTCTTATTCTGATACCATAGAAGATTTAAAAAAATACAATTAAGGATGATGAAGTCACTATAAATGCACTATTAAGCACCACAAACACACAGTGTGTATCTACCACACTATTATAGGAATATTGTGGTGATTTTAGGTGTGATTTGAACAGATTGTCCACAGATGAAGACACTTCAGCGAGGATACAGACCACACTGCAGGTTAATATGAAGGTTTCAATTCACCCAATCCAAAGGTTAAATTAAATCTGCAATTCCAATGATGACAAAGCCTTCATTCTCATTCATAGATTGGGTGTGAGAGCCTCTCTGTGCCAAGAGAGATTTCCAGTTTTTTGAATTTTGAAGAAAATCCACTTCATGAATTGATTAAATTGAAAGGGTATTGACCCCGATCCTGGTTCATATAAACCTTCCTCTCTCTCTCTCTCTCTCTCTCACAGAGAAGATAGCAGCTGGTGGTCTCTCTCTCTCTCTCTCTCTCTCTCTCTCTCTCTCTCACACACACATTTTCTCTCTATCTGTCTTTCTCTCTCACTTTCAAATTCAAATTCAAATGAGCTTTATTGGCATTAAATACTTCCATATCTGTTCCCAAAGCAAAAAATAAAGTCATA
>NW_027282114.1:0-25000 GCF_046629955.1 Centroberyx affinis | reverse complement strand
TTAGTGCTGCAGACAGGAAGCGGAACAAACAGGCTTTTTCTATTCGTCTATTATTAATGAGGACTGGAGGTTAATCTACCGCTTAATCACCAGGCAACACAGAGAGTCTGATACAGAGACAGAGAGAGAGATGTGGGAAGAGGAGTGAAAGCAGAGGTGGAGGGAGTCGAATTTGAATAGAAATTGAACAGAAGAAGCGGAGAGGGAGAGAGAGAGAGACAGAGGGAAAGAGAAAACAAGAGCAAGATAGAGAGAGAGAGAGTAAAGAAGAAGAGGGACATGGGGAGGGAGAGGCATCGGTGATGTCATCAATGATGATCTCAGTCAGTGTATTTATTTGTTTGTCTCCAAGCGTGCGTGTGCGTATGCTCGTAAAAACCACTGTAATTGTCCCTGTGATGATTAGTTAAAACATGAGATCATGACTGTCTTCTCTGTTAGTTTTTAGGTTTTTCTTTTGGGACCTTGTTTATGAAAATATTCTTGGACTCGCATCTTCGGCAATTCTTGATCACGTCTCAACCTGCGTGTCTTTTTCTGTCTGTCTGCCAAGCTGCACTTGTCTAAAGGGAAAAAAACGCTAATCCCTAAATGGACTGCATTTATCCAAAGCGCTTTACACAATGCCTACATTCACCCATTCACTGATGGTGGCAAGCTACCACACAGGGTGCTGGCGCAACCATCGGGAGCAATTTGGGGTTCAGCATCTTGCCCAAGGACACTTCGACATGCGGACTGGGGGAACCGGGGATCGAACCACCGACCTTCTGATTAGGGGACGACCTGCTCTACCTCCCGAGCCACAGCCGCCCCTTAATCCCTCAAACACTAAAAACAGCTATTGGCAGTGTGCTTTACTTTGGTGGTGTATTTTGTTTATTTGTGCTGATAACAGGCCAGAGGTAGACAATGTGATGTCATGTTGAGATATTTCAAGCACAACTATGGTTTTGGTGTCAGTCCCTCAGAGTCAAAGAGCGAGGGCTTCTTTCTAGAGCCGCCATTTTGCACCAAGAGAGACGTTCAACAATCATACAGGGAGAAATCCATCAAGGAGAGAGACCAATTGCAGCCACAATACAGGTTGTGTTTTGAGTTTGAGCTGTTCTCTGGGAGGGGGTTGTTGAAAGGCATTCTGGGAAATGTAGGACATCACTAACTGAAGTAGAGGTAGATGACGCAATTTGAGGGAAACTGGGTTCACCAAAAAAAAAAAGTAAATTACTACACTTCATCCCAGAATAACCCCTGGAATGCATTGAACGTCACAGATTGATGATATATAACAGTGTGAGAGGTTGTACACAATATGTTTCTGCTGTTCTTTCCACCTAAGCAGCGGCCTCAACAGAATAATATGTTCACACTTGCTTGAACAATGGATTGTTTGATGCCTTTTGACCATCTTTCAGTGTTTCCAACAAGAAGCTTGTATTGCCTTTTACACTTTGTCATTGACATCACTTCCTCTAAGTGGACGAACATGTGCAGAGAGAAAATTATATTTTCCAACCAAAGAAATTAGCCGCTTGCTGTTAGCGTTGAGATAATATTTTCCTACTGAACATATTATCAAAGGTTTATATGAGCGTATTTACACTGTTATTATTCAGAATGGGCCAGTCTATTGTGTTTGAGGTGTCTACATAAGGCATTTTTACTCTGACTGGGCTATTATTCTGATTATTAATGGAAGATGAGGCTCTGTGTAAACCCAGCTAGTGAGGAGTGCAAAGAAAATATTCCGGTAACACTTTAGATTAGGGAACACATATTAACTTTAAACTATGGGTTTTACCTCAACAGTTTAATTTCCATCAATAATATGTGATACTAGCACCTTATATGCCCTATACTGAGCAGCCTAAAAGCCCAATTCATGTGCAACGACTTCCTTACTGAATGCTATAAACAATAAGGAGGCTATTGAGGGAAAACCCAGAGTTAATGGGCTTTACTTGTAGAATACAATAGTGCAGAATAAGGTGCTAATAAGTGGTTTGTAATGACTAATAATGAACCAATACACTACTAATATGCATGTTAATAAGCAACTTATTAATAGTTAATATATGTTCCCTAATCTAAAGTGTTGCCAATATTCCTGTTACCTTAAAAGCAATTCTAGAAAGAAGAAACGCCAGCAAAAGTCATAAAATGTTTGTTAGCCAAATCACATGATAGAAGCTAATTTTCAGAGGCAGTCAGAACGCTCTTAAACATGTTATTTCTATATGATATATGAAATTGTCTTGATGTTGTGTATCATACAGCGTCCCGCCTACATTAGGAGTTAGTTTGGTTTGCATGTGTAAACATTAATCTGTTTCAAACGGTGTACATCTCTGTTTGGAAAGAGCCTTTTCATATGCGTCCCTGCATCAAATGTGTCACTGCACTGTGTGTGTGTGTGTGTGTGCCTGCTGTCAGTGTGGTCGCGGTGTCACATCAGGATACCCCCGACCCTCCTCCCCAGACGAGCTTTAATTGTGTAATCCTGTGATCCGGCTTGTAATCCCTTCAAACATACAGGGGCGACCGCACACACATACATGCACACATACACACACATACACACTGCTATAACAGAGTTCTGCCAGATTATATTGTTTACAGTTGATCTCTATTTATTGTTCATATGTAGAAAAACAGTGAGAGAGAGAGAGAGAGAGAGAGAGAGAGAGAGAGAGAGAGAGAGAGAGAGAGAGAGTAAACAGGAGTGGCAATGTGGTTGTGAAGACATTGTAATATTGTGTGTGTGTGTGTGTGAGTGTTTGTATGAATCTGTGTGTGTGTTAATGAGATCTGTAAATAATACAAACGGTCATGTTGCTTATACACTTTGTACGATGTGATAATGTTTCCCAATCGGCGGTCTGTGGACTGCTGCTGGTCCCTGTGATGCTGCTGAGCGGTCAGTGTCTAGTCCGATGAAAAACATAAGCAGAGAAGTAAAGCGAAAATGTTTGAGAAATGCAAATGTTTTCAGTTTATATATAGAAAAACATTGTAACAAGTGAAAACTACCTTAGTGTATGTTGCATGCTTGCTAGCTGTGAGCGTCTTGGCAAATTAAAATGTAACAATGAAAAATCAAATGAATGAATGAATAATAGCTCACTAGGCTACTACAGCTTAACAACTACTAGCATACACTTAGCATCATTTAGCCTACTACAGTAAAGTTACATTCTCAATAAAGAATTGAAAGTAAAGTAAAAATCATGGACATTTTGATGTAAATATGTCTGTTTTGCTACTCTTTGCTAATTGATATAACAATTGTGATTAGGTCTTTGCAGGGATGTGTTTTACATTACCGTTTGGAATAAACAGAAGAAGAAGAACTGGGTAGTTAGCATGAGCAGCGATAGCCACCATGGCTGAACAGACAAAGGAAAGAGCGCCACCTACAGAAACTCAGACTGCAACAACAGAAAATCCAAGGAAAAAGACGTGTGCAGTTTCACAAGGACCTAGTGTAAATCCTACAGTCTCTTAGACACATCTGAACCCGTAACAGCATAGTAGAAAAACAATAAAGGGTTTGGAGCAGTGGACAATACAACACCTTTGTCATCAACTGTTGTAGTTTCTTGCGGTCTAACGTCACCTGTGACACTTTTTATTTTTTATTTATTTATTTTTTTACATTTATTCAGTCATACACAACAATAACAGTTAGTAGCAGTAACAATATCAAGGTACTCTGATCTCTCAGTCTATTAGTGCAACACCATGGTGTAGTAATTTGGTACCTCTAGCCCAATGTGTCACTGTTTTGACAAATAGATGAACAAACTAACATCCATGATCATGTGAAAGAAACAGAAATATGCTTCTGTTTTGACCAAATGATCCAAGTAATCACTCCACGCTCAAAACACATGGCATTTTAAAACAGTCAGCTATGCCACACTGCTTATAAGAGCCGTTTTCAGTGTGGAGTTATGTGTCACATGGTCTAAATGTTATTTCAGAGGCCTTTCCACCTGCCAAGAACACTGTGGGGCGAAGAACTGGCTCATACCTTTCACTGACAATTAACGTTCCAACACAAAACTGTCCTTTCATTTTTCAATTATTAGATTTTTAATTATTTGATATTTGTGTTAAATGTAGTTCTGCTCAAGGGCTCGCCATTATAGATAGAGGCTGGCTTTTAAAGAGGGGCCACCGGGCAAAATGGTAAACAACAGAATTAAATGGTAATAATTATTGTTCCAGAAAATAATTATTGTTCAGCTGCCTATCTGGCCTGGTGTTTAAATAACAACCAATATTAGCTGTCTTTTTTTCTGTGAGACAACGGGGGTGGGGGAGGGTGTGTGTGTGTGTGTGTGTGTGTGTGTGTGTGTGTGTGTGAGTGTGTGTGGATAGGGGGAATGAGGCAGTTTAAGTTGAATCACACATATAGGACACACACAAGAGGCAAGCATACACACACACAGATTATTATTTAGCAAGCTTCTATCAAACACATAGACACACATAGACAGACAGACAGACACACACACACACACACACACACACACATACACACACACACACACACTTTAAAAATGTATTCTATTATAGTTACTAGTTACCTCATCAAAATGGTAATCAGTTATGTTGTAGTCAGTTATACTAATAAATCCAAGGGGATTATCCAAATTTAGTAATGTATTCTGATTACTTTCAGATTACTTTGCCATATTTGAGGTATTAAAGTACCGGTTTTACAGTCAGGTTTTCATTACAATTATTTATTAAGACATAGATCACAATCGCCATACAAACTACCTTTTGAGTGTCTCACTTTCACTTTAAAACTATTCCCAGAAGTAATCCTCCAATTCCTCTCAAGTAATCTGAATGCATTGTAATGTAATCTGAATACATAATTTTTTAGGTAACACAATGGAAAAACAGATTTTTTTTTTAGAATACCTAACATTACAAGTATTCTGTTACTGCCCAATCCTGCACACACACTAACCCACTTTGTACACACACAATCACCCTGAACGCCACACACAGACACACACACACACACACACACACACACAGACACACACACACACACACACACACACACACACACCTCCCTTCACTGACACACCACAACAACTTTGAGCTCTGCCTTACTCACAAACAGGATCATGTACAGCACATATGGGCGGGCTTTACATCTGTATTGTTTTTGATGTGCTAATCCCCACATTAAAACTCAAGTCCAAAACAGCTTTTATCATCATTATTGTTATTATTATTATTATTCCGCCTGATCTCATGTTGAATTACTGTTGATCCAGTGATGCGTAAATACCCTTCTACTGCAGTGTGCGAACTGGAGGATTACGACTGAATGAAAGAGACGAGGATATGTGACACTTAACTGATGGTGGTGATGAGGACAGAAATATGAGCCTTTGTTGTTTTTGACGCCGACATCCAAACAAGCCTGTGTCACACGTGCAAAACTCACAAACACATATGCAAAAGCACGCTCATTAGCATGCATGGGCTCACACAGGCATGTAAAGCACACACACACACACACACACACACACACACACACACACTCTCTCTCTCTCTATCTCTTTCATACACACACACTAGATGCCGCAAGATGTTTTTTCATGTTCTTCTTAGCAGATTATTTTTCTCACGTCATTAATATAATCTATTTTTCACAACCTAATAATGGATGTTATGATTACAGGGAGAGAGAATAAAAACATATTTTTTTCACAGTAACCAAATTAGACCCCCACTGAGGTTCATTCACACATACCAGATGTGTTTTTTTTTACACATATAATTATAAGACTTATTTCTATTTTGATTACATTTTACACTCATAATCGTGACATTTTAATACCTTAGGTTTAACCACAAACAGCCCAATTTTTTCGGGTTAGTTGTGCACTTGTTGCCTCTAAATTATATTTTTTCTATTCTACATTCTATTGTTGCACTCAGTGTCACTTTGGATAAGTGCATCAGCTAAATGCCTAAAATGTAAATGTAAAATGTCTTTGCAAATATTGTGTATTATTATTAGTTCAATTTTTAAGTTGTCTGCCAGTTGACATATAGGGCCATAGCATACTGAGCATTTATTATTTCTATGTATTTTTCCCCACAGTATTTCTACAGTATGTATCAGTATGCAGTGATGGGGTATAGCCTAATGATTTGACAACAAGACTTGTTCACACTACAATACTGTTCAAAACTGATCTGACGAGGGCAGTTCAGACTAAATCACTGGTTGGAAAGTAGTTCCTTGAGCTAAACTCCCATTGGCTGTAGGTCAGGATCGCTGTCAGCCCTGGTGACTCTTAGACCGCTTCACACTGCTTGAGCCTGGCCAGATTGGACACATGTAAGATGCTTCCAATCCTTCCACTTTGATTATTTTTGTGCCACTTTTGGAAGGTCTTCACTTTCCATTGTTTTTTGACGTGGATACCCGGATTGGAACGACCAAATAAAACCCTTTTGAAAACATTGTGTTGGGCTTCAGCTGGTCTAGAATTGCCAGGACCAAAGTCTTCAGTCTTGAAGCCGTTCACACTACAGGATCATCTGTGCTGACTGTCAAGCCTGAGTGATACAAGATAACACCCGTATCCTGTCAGTCTCCTGTGTGGTGAATGTACAGCCATTGAAATTAATGGACAGGTCTGATAACAGAGTTTTTCATACCGTGCGGCCTGACATATGTGTTTCAGTTTCATCTTAAGAGAAAAAATTGCCGTCCATGTTTTGATTTCTAAAATACAGGACTATATCAGCTGGCTTTGTTGCTATATAAAGTTGTGTATCATCTACATACGTGTGAAAAAGAACACCATACTTACAGTTTATTTTACTGAGGGAGTGCCTGTAGAGTGAGAATAAGAGAGGACCTACAACTGAACCCTGTTGGATGCCAAAATAAACCTTAGAACAGGAAGACATGTCAACTGGGCTCTATTAGTCAGGTATGAGTGAAACCAGTTAAGAAATCGAAGATGCATTATTTAGTCTGAGATTTCCTCCTAGTTAGCTGTTTTCTGTGTCTGTGTATGTGTGTGTGTGTGTGTGTGTGTGGGGTGGGGGGTGGGTGGGGGATTTGATTATATGTGACATGATGCTGGGCTTCATCTAGAATGTTGGTCGTTTGTGACAAAAATATCGTCTTGGCTAAGACAATATGTTGGTTACCGGGGTGATTTCAACAAATATTATTCTGCCGAAACACCAATGAAAACACTGTTGTACGAACAGTTCAAACTTTAGTCCCGCCCATAAAGGCGCCGATTGGCTCGATTGTTTCTCCGGGTTAGAACAAGCTGTTGACTAGAGCAACACCAGACTCTCTGAATCGCTCAACAAAATCTGAAGAGTGGGTGAAACGAGATTCAGGAGTCTGGAACCAGGCTACGAGGTCATTATTGGGAAATTCATCTTGTGACATACAGATGTGAGATAGATAACACCACATTGTTGGCCACCCACTGCACCCATTCAATTTCCACTTACGATTATCATAATTTTCATCATGGTTCATTCTGACAAAAGTTATCTTTAAATGAGGGTGAAAGTAAATAAAAAAGTAACATTTTCCATAAAGAACAAAGTAATTCCTTCATCTTAGCTGTAGTTGCCCTGAATTGGCCCTGTTTCCCGCATTTGACTCTTAAAATACTCTTGCTTCACTGCCTCTCACTGTGAAATATGGATTAAAAAGCCCAACTTAGAGCGTAAATATGTTTGTGTCTGTGGCGTGTGTATTTGGCTTTTATAAAATCCCCGCGGCATATTACGCTTACAGTGGCTCTGTGCGCTAAGTAAGAATCACCGAGTGTAAAATTGACAGATGGGGGCTATTTGGGTTTTCTTAAGTGCTCTGGGACACTCACACAGTTTGGGTGGGTCTCTTGTCATCCGCGGTGCTTTGGTTAATGATGATAGCTGCACTCAGTCGTGATTTAGTAGCCGCTGTGGATTACCGACAACTTATTTTAAAAGAGAGGGTTATCTATCTATCTCTCTCTCTCTCTCTCTCTCTCTCTCTCTCTCTGTCTCTCTGTCTCTCCTCTGTGAGATGAAATTAAGAGAGGGAACAACATGTTGACGTCTAAACATTAAAAACATATGCGGTCCATTAGCATAGTCCCCAGATGTCGCCGCGGTAATCCCAGGCCTTCTGGCGTTCTGATTGGCCCAGAAGTTTAATCATGAGAGTGTTAATGCGGAATGTTGTGAGACAATGGGAGAGTTCCGTGTTCCGAGACCAGGAAGTGACACACGCAAACCACACACAGTTAAAACCAGACAAACGCACCAACACATTGACATTATGTTGACTTACATGTGTGTATATACAGTATATATACGCACACAGACACAGAGAGACAGGCAAAAAGAGACAACAGGTGCATGCACACACACACACACACACACACACACACACGCACACACACACACTCAAACTCAAACTCACTCTTTTAGCCTGGGTAAGGCAGGGTCATATGGTGTAAAAAATCTTAAGGCGATTTAAAATGGTTATTTTTCAGACACAGTTTTAAGATGATCCTCTGCGAGTCTGATCTCTAAATGATGTTCAGACGTAACAGATTTAAATGTGTCTCTCTCTCTCTCTCTCTCTCTCTGATCCCAGCCTGTTGGTAAACCTCTGAGTTGTATTTGAAACCCAAAGGCCACAAGCGAGATATTTAAGAGAAAGTAGATCTTTAAATGTCCCGTCCTCTCTCCGTACAGTTGATGCATGCTGACCCGAGTTGTACTAGAAGCATGCAAGTTGTGCAATCTCCAGCCATAAAGGTAAGCACCAGAGAAAAAAATTGAGATTTTTTTAATGCCTGTCAACTCTCAATTTTTTTTTACTCTGTCTTTTCTTCTCTTTCTCTCTATCAACACAGTTTTACTAACTAAAAACTAACAAAATCTAAAGAGATGACGCTCTAACGATGTCTGTTGTCCTCTCTCCATCATCCAAGCTGCTGTCGATAACCACCAAACCTCTAAGTTAAAATTTGTTTAAACAAAGCTTCAGCTCGATCTGAAATATTCAGTTTGGGAGATAGAGATTTCAATTTGAACATGGTGCGTTCAAAGTACGGGCCACAAAAAGCTACCAAACTGTTTGGTGTAACGAGCAACATTGTCGCCAACAGAGCAGAAAAGTTGATGCTGACGGTTCATGTCATCATCATGTTGGGTGCATCTACTAATAATGTCATACTGTCTTGTTTTTGTCTCGTTTTTATTTTATTTAGCAAATAGGCAACTCGTTCTTGTTAATTTACATAATTATCAAGTACATAATAATAAAGTAAATATAACTAACCTGTGCTACCTTCCCTCTACTCTGATTGGTTTGCACTTCACCGCATCATCAGAATGTGCAAAAAAGTTGAAGCAGCTGAACTTCAGTTTGTAGCTGCTACATTTTCCACTCTGGCGTTTGTAGCTTCGTGGTTGGTTGGTTCCATCTGTGCTTGGTTGATTCAATAATATTCCCAGTGACACCCACTCCTCCCCTCCTTTAATATCAAAGAAAAGTTTCTCTGTGGACACTCATCCTTACTGTAACAGCACAATGGATTACATCAGATCTTGTGCACTAATAAAATGAAATAAATTTGAAACACTTACGATAAACCTCTAACTTATGCTTGAAACACAAATTCAAAGGTTCATATTTGGCAAATAAGTTATATTTGATCTAAAATTGTATTAATCAGGTATTCCCGATAAGATTAAGAATCTCTCTGGTCAAGACAGAAGCATCAAGACAAACATAAAAGTTGCAGTCAAACAACATACAACAGTGTACACAAAAAGCAAAAATCGCAATCAAAACTGCATAAAAGGTGAGTACAGTCACGATGATTTAAATTTTGATGTCGTCTTTCCCTCTTATCCAAGCTGATGCACGCTAAATCTCTGATTCCTACTTGAAGCAAGAAGGCAGTATCCCCGCAGTTCTAAATATAAAAATATAAAGTACATGGATTAAAATATGCTTGCCCTCACGCTTGCATTTGAGCCACAGTAGAAGCACAGTGGATAAACCCCTGAGCTGTACTTGAAACACAAAGGGCACACACTCTCTTTAAGAGCCTTTACAAGTATTAGAGCTGCTGATAAAGTACGACATGTTTAGTATGGTTAAGAGTTGGGATGGAAAGGAGAGAGGTGCGGTCAGGCTGGTCACAAAGGAAAAGAAAATATACAAATACAAAATGAAAATCATCAGGAGTCAGCATCACAACAAAATTGAATGCTACACAGTACAGGTAACTGCTCATTAAACATCTCCATTGTTTCTCCACTGCCTGATTCAGAGAATAAACATTATTTGTCTCCACGTCAACCCACATTCACTCTCTCATTATTACAGTTCCACTCAATAAATGCTAGCAGGATGCGCTGGTCATGGCTACTGCAGCTACTTATGAAAACCCATGTGAACCCACGCCTGCTGCAATTTTTAACAGAAAGTTAAACATTGCATCCTCTACATTGTGAACAAAACTCTTGTTAGTTTTTCCTTGCATGCACTGAGGGTCTAAAGATGGTGGTGCCAGTTAGGCTCGGCTATGTAGGAAAGGTAAGCTAATGTTTTTCCGACATGTTATTTTTGTGTCTTGTGCTTTGTTTTGTTTCCTTGTGTTTTATTTTGCTGCATACGGTAGCCTATTACATCATTCTGTTCTGTGATTGATTGCTGATCAGTTAGATCTAGGTAGGTTCTCTGTAAAGTCCTTTGATTCATGCTTGTGATGAACAGTGTTGGGGTCGAAGGAGTAACGCCTGCACACTTGCTCCATGCCACAAAAGTTTAATAGTGACAACGTTTCGATCCTACTTAGATCTTCGTCAAGTCAAAATGTTTGAAAAATGGAAAGCACACCCATATTTATACATTATGCACACCCATAGGCTGACAAGTTCTATGATGGCAGGTGTGGTTAACCATCTAATAAATAAATAAATTACACAATTACACAATCACAAATTAATTTACTTTTATTAGTTACACTACTCGTTACATTACGTTTGTGTTACACCCAAATGATTGTGCTAGGCTTACTGCCACATTATCAGTAGAAGAATCTAAATAATGACACACACACAATCTTTCTTTTAAGGTTATGAAGTTGGTTAACACGTTAAAGAGGCTAAATACTGTAACTCAAGTATCTTGAGACCAATCTGTTAGATCAGTAACTGTAATGTGATTACTGAAACTGGAACAGTAATGCCTTACTTTACTCTGTTACAGGAGAAAGTAATGTGATTACAGTGACGCAATACCCCCAACACTGGTGATGAAGGGCTTTATAAATAACTGAACTTGAACTTGACAAAAGAAGCCAGCCAGCGAGGAAAGATTCCCACTGGACACACAACCTCAGGTGAGCTGTCAGAGATCGGCAGGATGAATCAGAGACAGACCAGGGAGTCTCTCTGTCCGGTCTGATTCTGATTCACTGTCCAGCGATGTGGGATTACATGTGATCCAGGTCACAGCTTTATAAACCTCTGAGATGTACTTGAAACATAAAGTTCATCCTCAAAGCCCAAACACTCCCAGAGATAGCTGCCGCTTTATTGATAATCTCCATCTATGTATGTATGTGTGTGTGTGTGTGTGTGTGTGTGTGTGTGTGTGTGTGTCTGCATGTGCACATGAGTTTGTGTGTGCATGTGTGTGTGTGTGTGGTAAAGTAGGCAGGCATTTAATATCATAACGCAGCATATATACTTTCATATTTCCAGTTATTGCGTTGCTTCAGAGTTGTGAACAGAGGCGGTTCATTGCATAAATCAAAACCTTATTAATTGAATGACAATGATTTAATTCCTGATTATTTCTTAGTTCCTTAATACACCTGAGAGTGAAATATTGCTTCATTAACAAGTGTGTGTATGTGTGTGTGTGTGTGTGTGTTCTCCTCAATGCTTTGACCTCAATTACAAAATCCCAGTTCACAAATGAACACACACACACACACACACACACACACACACACACACACACACACACACACATGCACACACACTAAGCCAACAACTCATGACCCAATCCTATTCTATTAGCAGAGAAAATAGGTATGCTATCACATTACTTAATTGGTTTACATACAGCCATCCACCACACACACACACACACACACACACACACACACACACACACACACACACTCAAACTGACAGATAACATATGGCTACAGGATTTTTGTCATATGAAAACCTCTTGACTCCATAAAGTCAACTTGTTAGTGACAAAGAAAAAGTTCCTTATTTTTGGAATAACATAACAATTGTTTTTAAATACAATTCACAAGCCCTTAAGTCATTAAACTTGTTCAAAACCATAAAGAATGATGATTAAATTGAGATAAAACTTTATAACTTTAAAGCAGAAGTACGGAAAACGCCGACATTGGAGTTAGGAGGTTTTCCAGGAGAGAGCAGAAGTGGACGGAGACACGTGGCGTTTTAATTCCGCTCATATGGGTCAAAAAGGCATCAAGTCACTTAGCTGCAGCGCCGGGCGGCCTGTGATCCCTGTGTATTTACCAAGGACGTCAAATAGCTCTTTCTGTCTCCGTACATTAAGACTTTCTGGTATTTAACGCGGGGCATTAACTTATAGCGTGACATCTGTATGGTAAAGTAATCGAGAGTTATAACAGGATCGGAGGCTTGGCTAACTCCGGACGTTCATGCAAAGCGCGTTAAATCAGATTATGCAGTATATGGACTCTCTGACGCTGCGGGTTTCCTTCATGTTAAACACACTGTGGAGGTGCAGAGTGTGTGTGTGTGTGTGTGTGTCAGGTGGGGGTGTGCTATGCTTTTTAACTCTACTTTGTGGTCGCTAGTAGATACAGGTTGAGTCGTATCAGGCTGTGTTTCAGTGACAACACTGATCGGCCTACAGGGGCCGCTATAATGAGAGACATCACAATGTTTAACTCAAACACGACATCTGGAATTTTGAAGAAATGTGAAGGGATGACACATTTGGCCAGGGTTTTCTAGTGTTCTAAAATGACACTAATTTGGCCTGATGGGGGAGCCGTAATTAAGGGAGAAATTTCTAGATTTAAAAGACCTTAAAGGAGTAGTTCACCCAAAAATTTAAATTAGGTCATTATCTACTCATTCTCATGCCAGTACAAACTCACCTGGAGTTCTCCAGGCTCGCTGCTGGAGGAGCTTCAGTGAATGGGGAGCCGGACGTTCTGCTTAAAAAAGGGCAACAAATAAAATTATAATAATACAAATTAAAATAAAATTATAATAATACAAATAAAAAAAAAATAATAATAAAAAAATTAAATTACTCCATAAAGCTTGTGTAGTATAATCCAAGTCTTCTGACACCTGACGTCACTCTGAGTGGAAAAAAACAAAATTTGCCGATCGACTCAGATTTTCATGAAATAATAGATCGAATTTTGTTTTTTTCCACTCATAGAGCGATCGTCAGGCGTCAGAAGACTTGGATTACACTACACAAGCTTTATGGAGTAATTTTATTGACATTTGTTGCCCTTTTTGAAGCAGAACGTCCGGCTCCCCATTCACTGAAGCTCCTCCAGCAGCGAGCCTGGAGAACTGCAGGAAAGTTGTATGAAGAAAAAACACTCACCCAAGTTTGTACTGGCATGAGAATGAGTAGATAATGACCCACTTTTAATTTTTGGGTGAACTATTTCTTTAAGTCCGATTGACACAAAACTTGCTACCCACATCCAGGTATTCTTGATTGGCATAATGAGGACGCTATAATTAAAAGTCATGATTTAAACTCATAAGTCTGATGAAACTTCCAGTTAGCAATACCTTCACCTTGTTCCATGAAGAGTTTCCCTCCAACATTACTCAGGAATGGTGTTCACCAGCAGCATTCAGGGGTTTTCAGACTCACTCTATCAGTAATGGATGGGTTTAACTCATTCATATCAATTTTGACACCTGAAATTCAGTAGGCAACATTTCATTATTTAAGATGATTTTGTTACTATTTTGTAAGTAATGATCTTAGTTTGGATATTAATTTAAACTTTACGTTCAACTTCCATAATGCAGCAATCATTGTGTAAGAGGTGTCAGCTGATTAATTGTGGATATCTCATTTTGCAATAAAACTCTTCAATATTTGTAGAAAGGACTTTCACATTAATGAAAACAAACAAACATGTCGTCCCCCATGAATGATGCAGTCCCCCTCTGGGCCAAATATGTCACCTTGTTTTGACCGGTGTCCACCTTGAGCCGATCAGTGTTATTTTGAGAATACCAGTATGCAATGGTGAGAGACATAATTTCCCCAAGTTTCCTCAAAATCTGATCAGTGGTGTCTGAGATTTTGTGAACAAAGAATGTAGCCCCCCCTCCTGGGCTGATTAGTGTAATTTTGAAAATGTGGGAACTCAGTAGTAAGAGGCATCTTTACCATGAATTTCGTCCAAATCCGATCAGCGGTGTCTGAATATAACGTGTGACAGACGGACAAAGGAATGAACAAAGAAACAAATTCACAACAAAAGTGAGTAACACCAGTATGGGTAACTGGGACAGCCGGTACTGGTAGCAAACCATTTGTGAACACGCAATAGCTTGGAAATACAAGTGAAATCTCCATATGTAAGTAGACTGAGATAGGAATTATTGGCCCCAGCTGTTTCCATTATGGTCTTATTGTTGTGTGTCATTGGTTTTCAGGATTAGGATTAAAAACAATATGCAGCTCATATAAAGTCCAACAGCTGCAGATTTCATGCCTTTGATGAAGACAATCAATGAATTACTTTTCTGGTTAAACACGCTATATTTACAAATCTGTTGAAAAGTGGGATTGTCGGCCGTGTGCAAATTACACCAAATCAAAAAATAATAAAACTCAATAGTCAAAAACTGTAATGCCGATACATGCTGCAGCTCAATGAACTGAAGTCTTACAGTTTCTGAATTAGGGAGATTGATGCTTGAATAACGGATACAGAAAAACAGCCAATTTAAACCATGCAATGTTGTACACACACATTTCAAAACAGCCACAGCAGAGTTTAGAAAAATGTTATAATCTACTGGAGGGGTGGTGGGGGCGGGCGGGGGTTTACACAATATGAAGTTAGTTTCTTTCATCTTTATTATTTTTGTCTAATTACTGAAAATACTTTTCTGTGTTTCCTTTGTCAGTCAAAGTCCCTTTAAGGAAAGTCGGTTCACTCGGGCTCCATCTTCATAACGTGCCATAAGTTTGACAAGACTCCTATCTCTTTGAATGGGCAGTCATCTATATCTAAAGTTCTGACATACAGTCATTTGCATTAGATATTTAGGAACAGTGAAAAATTTTTAACAACATGGAGTGTTAAAATCTGTTTCAAAGGACACTGTTGACACAGAAAAAAATCTTTTTCCACTTACCAATTCTTGCATGCGGCATCCAAATGGTGAGATTACGACATTCAAGACCAGTCCGGTTTACAGCAGTCCCAGACACTTGTCACTGTCATGTCATGTCATGCATGCAGTCCACAGTAGGGAGCTGACACTAACATCTGGGAATATCATGTTATTGAAATATTATTTCAAATGATTGTCAAAGTTGTCCCGGCGCTGTTGCCCCCAACAAATGACAATCCTGGTGTGTCATGGGTCTTGTTGAGGCTTTGATTTTGCAGTTCAGCACCATAGACAGAGACACAAAGCACAGGGTAAAAGGGATACTGTATGTAAGAATAATAATAAGAATGACATTATCAGGTACAAAATATACTGGAATTTGTGTTGGAGACATTGGTGCAGAATATATAAACACATGGCAAATGCTGCAGGAAACAAGACCTCACATTCAGTGCAAAGGGATGTATAATACAAAATATACAATAGACAGTTTACAATATATCACATGCTAACATGTCTATAAACATGTATATTCAGTATATTCAGTATTCTAGCACCACATGTATTGATTGGAGGTTTCGGAGGAGGAGAAGGCCAACATTTTCACTTATTGTAATGGAGAATCTCTTGCAGTTCTGTATAAAAGCTCTTCAGAAACCACTGGCTGGGGAATTCCCAACTCACAAGAGTGCTGGTTGTTATTATTACACTGGGTGAGGCTAAATTTACTTAATTGAGTGGTTTGGCTAAAAATGTGCCTGTAGTAGAACAAAGCAGAAGGGAGTAGAGTAGGATAGGTTGTGTTGGGTTATTAGGAGTAAATTTGGCCTCTCGCCATGCGATGTGAGCTCATTACAAAACACAGGTGCTTAAGCCTAAAGCCTCTGTTGCTGTTTTTAGTGCTGAAACTGTTCAAACTGCAGACTTGATTACCTGAATCTTCACTGTGTGTCTCATCCTGTTCTCCTTCCTTCTTCCTCTTCTTCCTCTTCTACGTCTCCTTCATTCTCTCTCGTCTACTACAGTCTGGTGTCTTGAACTATGGGTTGAGATCCAAATGGGTCACAGGTGTACTTCTGGCGGACTGTACCACTTCATTTCAGCACCATGGACAGGGAGTCAAACAGTTTCTAAACTGCCAACAGGTTGTATCAAGCCATACTTTACTGGCTGCTGACCAAGAGAGTCTCTAAAGTTTGTGAGATGAACACCGGTTACATGTTTACACACAAATTCTGTGAACAGTGTGTTCCTCCACCACAAACTGGATCATGTGACAACAGCACAAGTTGGACACGTCGTTTTCTGCCGTGAAAAGGTTAGCGAACGGTTAAGTTTAGGCAAATAAAACAACTTTAGTTTAGTGTGTTTTTGATTATTTCCCTGTTCCCATACTGTGTTGGGTTTCTCTGCCTCTGCGATGTATGTAACATTTGTGTCTGGTCGTCTTCTCTGGATTGTTCTTTGTTTAGTTTCTTTTGTGTGTTTTTTTTTTTTTTGGTCCCATTTTCCCTTTACCCTTTGAGAGGTCCTTTTGTTCTCTTGCTAGGCCGTCATTGTAAATAAGAATTTGTTGTTAATTGACCTGCCTGGTTAAATAAAGGTTAAATAAAAAAAAAAATAGTGGAGTTTACGGTTAGGCAACGAATACAATTCTCTTTGTTAGGGTAATGTTTTGGTCATGGCTAAATAACATTTGCTGTCGTGGTGCTTAATACACCCTTAATATAATGCATTTTGCATCGCAAATTTTTGGGAAAACTCAAAATTGAAGCATTTTGGTCACTATAATCTACAAAAAAGTTAAAACTAAAGAAAAAAAACAAAACCATCTTGAATCCTTGAGGAACAGTTATTCTTGTCTAGTCTTCTGTTCCTTCCATCTGTGTCAGCGGGCGTTCTCGGCGTTCCCTTGGAGAAGACTTGACTGATGTGTAACGTCGTTCCCCCCCCCCCCACCTCCTCCTCCCCCTCCTCTTCCCCCCCCCCCCCTTCCCCCCCTCCTCCATCCCTCCTCCATCACGTCACAGTGTGTCCTGCGGGATCCGGGAAATGATTAAGGAAGACAATTTCAAATACCTTTCAAGTCTCTCCCTAATGGCACCGCAAAGTAGGTGGGCATGGAGAAGGTGGGAGCTGGCAAGAGGAGCGTGCCAAGCTGCCTGGTGAAGATAGGAGAGGAGGTGAGTGTGACGGTGAGTGTGTGTGTGGTGTGTGTGTGTGTGTGTGTGTGTGTGCGTGTGTGTATGTGTAGGTGGGAGAGGTGAGTGTGTAGGTGGGTGTAGCTGAGCCTGTTCGATGGATGTGTTTGTGTATGCATGTAGGTGGGAGCTGTGAGTGTGCAGGATTTCTAGATGGGTAGGTGTGTGTATGTGTGTTTTGGTGTGTGTGTGTGTGTGTGTATGTGGTTTCATATTGATGGGTAGATTCATTCATTTGTGTGTCAATACATCAGTGTGCATGTGCGCCTGTGTGTGTGGTGTTTGTAGGAAGATGAGGATAAGATATTAGGATTGTAACGGAGAGAGAGAGAGAGAGAAAGAGAGAGAGAGAGAGAGCAAGAAAGAGAGAGAGAGAGAGAGCAAGAAAGAGAGAGAGAGCCAGCAAGAAAGAGACAGCAAGAAAGAGAGAGAGCCAGCAAGAAAGAGAGAGAGAGAGAGAGAGAGAGAGAGAGAGACAGCAAGAAAGAAAGAGAGAGAGAGCCAGCAAGAAAGAGAGAGAGAGAGAGAGAGAGCCAGCAAGAAAGAGAGAGAGAGACGGCCAGAAAGAGAGAGCCAGCAAGAAAGAGAGAGAGAGAGAGAGAGAGAGCGAGAGCAAGAAAGAGAGAGAGCCAGTAAGAGAGAGAGAGAGACAGCAAGAAAGAGAGAGACAGCAAGAAAGAGAGAGAGAGAGAGAGCCAGCAAGAAAGAGAGAGAGACAGCAAGAAAGAGAGAGAGACAGAGAGACAGCAAGAAAGAGAGAGAGAGAGAGACAGCAAGAAAGAGAGAGAGAGCCAGCAAGAAAGAGAGAAAGAGAGAGAGCCAGCAAGAAAGAAGAGAGAGAGAGAGAGACAGCAAGAAAGAGAGAAAGAGAGAGAGCCAGCAAGAAAGAGAGCGAGAGAGTGAGACAGCAAGAAAGAGAGAGAAGAGAGCCCGCAAGAAAGAGAGAATGAGAGAGAGACAGCAAGAAAGAGAGAGAGCGAGCAAAAAAGAGAGAGAGACA
This sequence comes from Centroberyx affinis, assembly GCF_046629955.1. NCBI lineage: Eukaryota > Metazoa > Chordata > Actinopteri > Beryciformes > Berycidae > Centroberyx > Centroberyx affinis. The sequence continues at coordinate 6,367 of NW_027282114.1, read as the reverse complement.
GAGAGACAGCAAGAAAGAGAGAACGAGAGAGAGCCAACAAGAAAGAGAGAAAGAGAGAGAGACAGCAAGAAAGAGCGAGCCAGCAAGAGAGAGAGAGAGCAAGAAAGAGCGAGATAGAGAGATAGGCAAAGGGAGAGCGCAAGAAACAGAAAGAGAGAAACAGAAATGAAGAGAGAAAGAAAGAGTTAAGCCTTTTCGCAGTAAAACGTCTCTCTTTTTTTTAAAACTGCGATACTTCACACAGGAGTGTCTTGTTCCTGGTGACATACATACACGGTCCCTCACTGTGACATGCTGCTCACTGTGGCATGTCAGGTGTGTGTGTGTGCATGTGTGAATACGTTCTGTGTGTGTGTGTGTGTGTGTGTGTGTGTATATGTCTGTGTATATGAGAGAGAGAGAGAGAGAGATAATGAGATCTTGCTCAGCTGAGGCCTGGTCTTGATCCCCAGAAGCCCTGGACTCATTTCAGTGAGAACCTCTGAACGTAGCTGAACACTAGCCTGAACACCTTCCCCCCCCAAGTGGAATATCCACATGTATAAGCCCATTACACACTCTACTTTGCATGCATAAGCCTATACGAGCCTTCAATGGTACCTTGTTCTTTTGAAGGTGAGTCATAATTATTAATATTTCGGACGTGTTTTGGCTTTGTTCATCGGTTTGCGTTGTTGAAAAATACACAGGAATCTGCTTTTTCTTTTTTTTTTCTCCCCCCACTTTGTACTTAGTTTGTCTGCTTTCTTAGAGCCGAGGGTTTTGTCTCTTTACTGGAAAACTATCTTTTCAGAGCTTCCCTTTTTTTCCCTTTAAATCTCAACAGCACTTATAGGGCTGGGCGATAATTCAATATTATCGTTTATCGTCTTTCAGTGGAATCATATCGTGATGATATGAAGATATTTTAATATCGTGACACACATTTCTGCTGTCTAAATTGATGATGACAAGCAAATTTTACTTAAAAACTCTCATAAAATGAGGTATGGTAGGAATATTGAATTGAAAATTTCAGTTTTGTTTGACATCACACCTAACATTACCATTCGGTTCAGTGAGATGAACATTAATTTGATTATTAAACGTGATTTTGCATACATGAACCATATCGTGATATATATTGATATCGAGAAAAATCCTTATGATTATCAGGATATATTGATTTCAACCATATCGCCCAGCCCTAAGCACTTACAATGTGCATGTTTTCAAGACTCAGAACTGAGCATTATAAAGTAGAAACATTTAAAGCTGCATTAGGGAAGATTTTTATGTAAAAATACATCTGCCTTTTTCAGCTAAATCACAAATTTGGGCTGCAATAGAGAAGATCGTCCCATCCCTGTTAATCGAGACCCTGTAGATTTGCCCTGTTTGCCCAAATTAAACCCTGGTGTTAGTCTGGACACTTCTCCACCCACTGGAAGTCACAATCAAAATTTAAGAGTGAAAATCCAAACTGTCTCCAGAGAAAGCTGGACTCACCAACGTTAGATCTTCTCCTCTCTCTCGTCTCTTTGGTTTCTTTGGTATAAAGCATCACAGACCGGCCGCTTGGTGAACATGAGCGAGCTGTGTGACGTTCACTGACCTCACTGTGCAGGATTTATGGGCACTGAAGGTCAAAGAGACTCTTCAAAATGTTACACAGGGTATCAGCTTTGGAAAAATTGTGTTGCTTGAAATTTGACAGTGTTCAGTGCTGACACAGTTAAGCCTTAGGCCTTATACAAATACATACATACCTTACTAAATACATTTTTCATTTCAATGTATTCTCCATGAATCAGAGAGATGAATCACTCTTCCCTGTTTCTGTCGGTTAACATGTATCTCTAAAATTAGGCCATTTTTATCCTTTTCTCACTCTGAAAGTTATTCATGCCTTTATTGTTTTTGTCTTGTATTCACTATTGTACTCGGGTTTAAGAAGCACAAAACCAAGACCAAATAGAAGCAATATGGTCTGATGAGTCATTTCTCCTGCATCCTGACGATGGGTTTACATTCAGAGAAAGCCAAAGGAGCCTTCAACCCACAGTGTCTGCTAACCGAACACATTGGTGGATCTGTAATCTGCTTTCCACAGCCATTTACCGGGAGTCATTAAGTCCGATGATGGCTCTGGGTGTTCGTACGAGGGCCGAGGAAGACGGTCTCCAGACCTTTGGATGTTCAACACACCTTCCACCATCAGCTGGAGGAGTCAATCTCTCTCTCTCTCTTTCTCTTTCTCTTTCTCTATCTCTCTGTGAACTTCCCACTCTCTCTCTCTCTCTCTTCTCATTTCAGCCGATTTCCTGCCTCAGTGCCAGGCTAAATGCCCCCGCACTGCACTTCCCTGCTCCCTTCTTTCTTTCTTTCTATCTTTTTTCTTCCTTTCTTCCTCACTTTCTTCCCTCTCTCCCTCTCCTCCACTCTATTCCCCCTCCCTCTCTCCCTCTTTTGCCTGTCAGCTAGCTTCGCCGTGTGAGTTAGCCGAGCTATCACTGTTCGCTTTTCTTTTTTGGCATTGTTCAAACTAAATGGAAACAAGGTAATTAGCTTGTTACAATTAAAGCGAGACGAGCGGATGAATTGTAATCACCCGCAATGGAGTTCCTGCTTTCTCCCCTGCAGCCTCCAACAGGCCAGCTGAGCTATCCTCATTTGCATAATTAAAATATACAAATGATAATGGATTTTGTAGTCAATGTCCAGAGGCTGCAGAGGCAGGGAAGGGAAGAAAATATGAAATCACAATAACAACCACACTGGCTTCGCCTAGAGGAGAGGGGAGGGATGGGGAGAGGAGGGGGGAGGAGGAGGGGAAGGGGGGGGGGGGGAGATGAGAAGAAAAGGAGAACATGGAGGCCGCTGGTGCTACTGGAAGAGAGGGATGAATGAAGGGAGGGGAGGAGGATGGGAAGATAATGGGAGACGAAGCTCTTTCTGCTGAACGCCTGACAAAAAAATAAGAAAAACTAAATGAAAATATTCAAAAAGCACGCACAGATAAAGTAAGAAAGAGAGAGAGAGAGAGAGAGAGAGAGAGGGAAATCGAGACAGCAGGGAGGAGGAGGTTGGGAGAGAGAGAGAGAGAGAGAGAGCGACAGAGAGAGAGAGAAAATCAGGGAGAGGAGAATAAAGGTGGACCAATTACATTTGCAAATAGCGCACGCCTGGCCCTGGCCTGCGTTGCCCTCCCTCTAGGGAAGTCTTTCGCCTGATTACATGAAATTGGGATAGAATTAAACATCTAAGGGTTGTCCTAAGACAAACCGAAATGAAATTAGAACCCGACTTCTTTTTTACCTTGGAGCGCCACAGAGCCGGCGCGATGGGGAGGGAAGAGAGACGGAGGGATTTTTGCAATTAGGCGAGGGACAATGTCGGTGAAATTAGGCCTTAGAGCTCTCTCTCTCTCTCTCTTTCTCCTCTTTCTCTCTCTCTCTCTCTTTCCCGTCCCTTTTTCTTTTTTTTCTTCCCCTCCTCCTGGCTTCTGTATAGTTTTCCTCTCTCTCTCTTTTCGCCGTCAGAAAGTTTGGAGGCGAAACAGCTGGGATCTCATGATGTTGACGTGCTAATAGGCTTCAGACACACACACACACACTCACAACCATCCCTACACACTCCACAAATGCATGCACACACACACACACACACACACACACCGGTGATTTGGCCTATATGGCAGCTCAGTGAGAGTGGTGTCTGCCCTGAGCGCTGGGCACGGCCCCAAAACAACAGCAACGGCTCTCCAGTCACCAGCCGGAGAAACAAAACTTCCCTCCACTCCACAGTACAGGGCCGGGGGGGGGGGGGGGGGGGGGTCTCTTATGTGGCGAGGGGCCTCTTTAGAAAAGAGGAGTGTTGCTTTTACTGTCGGGGTTGTGGTGTGATGAAAAATATGTGAAATGTTTGCTCAGGGGTTGACTCTGATCCCCCCCCTCTCTCTCTCTCTCTCTCTCTCTCTCTCTGTCGCATTTTAATTCTGAATTTACTTTATTTACGTTTTGCACATTTAGCGGATGCTCGTGTCTGTATCCGCTTACTGTGAAGGCAACATAAAAAAATTATTCAGCAAGCCTTTAAAATGGTCTTATTCCTGGGTATTAACTGGTTTATTAATGTATTAATGTATGGAAAAGTATTGTAAGAGCTCAGTATTACTGTGTAACTACTTGCCTAGTGTAATGAGAGAAAAGAAGAATCATATTGACTCTCTTGTGTCTTCTTCCTTTAGATTAGATTAGATTAGATTAGATTGATTAGTTTTAGATTAAACTTTAATGATCCTGTGGGGAAAAACTGGGCTGTTGCAGCAGCAGAGAAGTAAGAATAGAGACATACTGAAGAAAATATAACAAATAACATGAAAATAATATAAAAAATATTTACAACAACAAAAACTCGCTCTAATTTGCTTTCATCCTGAAAAAAAACATTACATACTGTTCATGAATCTGTGGAAAAGTATTGTGAGTACACAATAGTACTGTGTAGGTACCTGATGAAAATCTCCCTAATACATAATGCATAACAATGCAAAACCATTCAGATAGCTTCATTCAAATGGTGTCATTACACTATTGAATCTCTTATTATGTAGATTTTCATCAGGTACCTACACAGTACTATTGTGTACTTACAATACTTTTTCATAGGTTAATGAACAGTTAATACACTGGAATAAGGCCTTAGTAAAGTAAAGTGTTACCAGGGAATTGTTTTTTTTTCAAGATGACAGCAAATTAGAGCGAGTTTTTGTTGTAAATATTTGTTGTATTATCTTCAGTTTGTCATATTTTCTCTATTCTTACCTCTCTGCTGTGGCAACAACCCAGTTTTTCCCCACGGGGATCATTCAAGTTTCATCTAATCTAATCTAAAAACAAGAAGTGAATATGATTCTCCCTTTTTCTAATTTTCTTACACTCTTTCTCATTTTGCTCACACCCTCTCTCTTTCTTTTCTCCACTTCTTATCCCTCTAATTCTCTCTTCTTCCCTGAGAAAGTGTAATAGCAGAGTACCAGGGGTGTGCTGCTGTACGATATGAAATCGTGTCGTGTTGGTTCTCTCTCTCTCTCTCTCTCTCTCTCTTTATATATTCTTGTTTTTATCTCATTTTTTGTTCTCTCTTCGCTCTCTTCTTTTCACCCTCCTTTCCTTCTGTTTCTCTTCCCATCTCCCTCTGTGACGATTGAAATGCTCTTCCTTTATGTCTCCTTTTCTCTTTATCTCTCTCTCTCTCTCTTTCTGTTTCTCTCTCTCTTTTTGTCTTATGCCAAAGTGTATTACTAGCCTATGTGTGCTATGACACAAAAATGTTTCTGGTGGCATTCAGTGGTTCTCCCTCTCTGTTTCAACATTCATTTTCTCTCTTCCTTTTTGTTTTCATTCTCTCGCTTCATTCCCTCTTTTACTCTTTCTCCCTTTCTATTCTCTCTTTCGTTCCTCTGCAGCTCACTCACTCTCTTTCTTCTTTGTCTGTCCTTATTCCGGTTTTGCTTTTCTCTGTGTTTATGTGTGTTTACATCTACACACAAACGTGTCATTATTTACTCTTTATTACTTACTCTTTGCACTCCTGTAGATGCATGTATGTATTCCTCTGGGGCCTTTGCTTATGTGTTTGTGTGTGTGTGTGTGTGTTTGTATGTGTGTGTGTGTGTGTATAAATATTTTCCTCTGTGCATAATGTGCGAGTTTATGCCTGTGTGTGTTCGTGAGAGAGAGAGAAAGTGAGTGTGTGTGATATAGCCTTTCTGTGTACACACTCCTATTCCTTAGTGTCTCTGCTGCGTGTTAATATGCCTGTGTTCTCTGTGTGTGTGTGTGTGTGAGAGAGAGAGAGAGAGGGGAAGTGAGTGTGTGTGTGATATAGTCTTTCCGTGTACACACTACTATTCCTCAGTGTCTCTGCTGCGTGTTTACATGTGTGTGTATTTTCCTTTGTGTACGTGTATGCATGTGTGTGTTCTCTCTATGTGTGTGTGTGTGTGTGTGTGTGTGTTTCCCTGTTTGCATTTTCCTCCCTCTCTTTCCCTCCCTTCTTTGTGTGTGTGTGTGTGTGTGTGTGTGTGTGAGAGAGAGAGCAATAACAGTGGCAGAGCTGTAAGTAAATAATGAGGAGTAATCAAAGTTAATGGAACCCAATGGGAGCCACAGCTTCTGTGTGTGGCAATAATCTCATTTAGAGAGAGAGGCAGATTTAGTGGATAATTGGGGCCTAAGTACTGGCTGATTCCCCTGCTAACTAACTAACTAACTGAGCTGCCGATGCTCGTTTTGTTTGCAATCACGCCGACGCAGATGGAGCACAAACAAAGAAGAAAAGCTCCTTCTCTTCTTCTTCTTTTTCTTCTTCTTCTGCACGACTC
>NW_027282113.1:12500-29852 GCF_046629955.1 Centroberyx affinis | reverse complement strand
ATGATGATAAAGATGAAGCTGGATATAAAAATGATGATGATGATGGCAGTAAAAGTTGTGATGATGTTAATCACCATGATGAACATGATGGTGATTATCAGTGTTGATGATGTAACAGTGATGATGACGGTGACAACAAAGCTGATATTGTAACTTTGACGATGTTACAGTGATGATGATGACAATGACAAAGTTGCCAATTATAATGTTGATGATGCAACAGTGATGATGATGATGACAAAGCTGATTATTATCATGATCATTATCATGACGTTGACTGTGTAACAGTGACGATAGCGGCATAAATTAACATAATATTGATGACATAACAGTGGTGATGATAATGACGAAGTTGACATTATCATTATATTGATGACTAATGAATATGATGATGATGATGATAATGATGACAATGATGATGAAGCCAACATCAATTAACATAATGTAACATGATGTAACAGTGGTGACAATAATGACAAAGCTGACATCATCATTATATTGATGACAACGCTAACAGTAATGAATATGATGATATGAAGCCGACATTAAATATAATGTTGATGATGTAACAGTGATAATGATGATGATGATGAAGGTGGTGAAGTTTCATTTGTTTACTTTTTATTTGTTTTATTTATTCATTTTTTGATTACACAAGTCTGTTGGGCTCAAGCATCACTTTCATTACATGAGGCTCTCTTTGATTCTTTTCTTTCTTTTTTCTTTCATTCTTTTCTCTTTCTTTCCATCCGTCCTTCTTCCTCGCTTCAGTAAACTCACTAATATCACAGATATTAAAGCGCGGTGGCTTCCTTCTTTCTTTCCTTTTTTCTTTTTCTTTTTCAATCAGTTTGTCTTTCTTTTCTAGTGTCTTTCTCTTTATTTCTTTTTTCTCTCTTGGTGTTGTTTTCTTTCTTTCTCGTTTTCCTTTCCTGATTTTTTTTCTTTGAAGAATGGAGACAAAGAGAGAGAGAGAGAGAGGGAGGTGGGCGAGATGGAGGGAAATCTGAACGAGAGATAGAGAGAGATGGAGAGAGAGAAGAAGCAGTGAAGTGAGGGAATGAGGGGAATGAGGGAGGGAGAAAGGAAACGAGGGAGGGAGCAAAAAGATGAGAGATGGAGGAGAGAAAAGGGAAAGAGAGAGGGATGGAGGGATGATCAGAGAGAGAGGGAGGGTTTGGACTAAAGATAGAGGTAGAGAGAGAGAGAGAGAGAGAAAGAGAGAGAGAGAGAGGTTAGGTCTCTTTTTTCAGTGGGGTTTTCAACAGATCATGCATGAACCAATTAGTGTTTTCTCTTTGCACACACACACACACACAGTACTATGATCAGTGCTTACAGCAGAGGAGGTGAATGAAAGCAAACAGCTAAACAGAGAGAGAGAGAGAGAGAGAGAGAGAGAGAGCTGGCTAAGCGGAAGTAAATGTGTATCATTCATATAGTAGTCTCTCTCTCTCTCTCTCTCTCTCTGCTCTATATCAGGTAGTGTGTGTTACAATAGTTGTCTTTTGTTCTGCATGTCGCTGCACTGCATTAACTACACAAATAGCAGGGGCGAGAGACATAGACAGAGAGAGAGAGAGAGACATAGAGAGAGAGAGAGAGAGACAGAGAGAGAGAGAGAGAGAGAGAGAGAAAGGTCCACAGCCTCTGGCCAAGCGATAAGCAGTGGCTTTTCAACCTCTGCTCACTCACACACACACACACACACACACACACACAACTGTGCACACTTGGAAACTCGCACTCTTTCTCACTTTCACTCTTTTGGACATACATACACAGAGGCAAAGTCATACACACAAAACCACACACACACACACACACACACAGTTCATGATGCACACCATACATATGCATTCACATGGAAATTGACTCTCTCTCTCTCTCTCTCTCTCCCTCTCTCTCTCTCTCTCTCTCTCGGGGTGTTTTCCGCCTGGCCGTCTTCATAAGTGACACTGTGTGTTGTGACGTTTTTATTCAGCTGAACTAGCCTGGGGGGAGAGAGAGAGAGAGAGAGAGAGAGAGAGAGAGGGAGAGAGAGGGAGAGAGAGAGAGAGGGAGAGAGAGAGAGAGAGAGAGAGAGAGAGAGAGAGAGAGGAGAGAGAGAGAGAGAGAGAGAGAGAGAGAGAGAGGGAGAGAGGTTGAGTCATTAAAGCAGAGACAGAGACCAAACCATGCAGATCTGAGACAGGACTCAGAGTTTGATGTGACATGAACTGTAACAGAATTCTCTGATCCTAACCCCATTGCTCTCACTGTGTTTCCTCAGCCCCATATATCTAACTGTTGGAATGAATAATCATTAATATAATCCCATGACCTGGTTCCATAACCTGGTTTCAGGTTTCATAGTTGGGTATATAGCACAGAACTTGGATAGAACGGTCTTTCCAATTCAAATCCGTGTTCCAGGTCGGCGGCCATTTTTATTCATTTCTGTATGACGGCCCAGCACCGGTTGTGTTTCTGTTCCGTCCGTCTGTGCAGGAAGAGTCGGATCAGACACTCAGCTGTTCACCAAGCAGCTGCAGCATGAGACAGATCAGCTGACCGAGCCGGGTCGCACACGCAACTCTGGAGATACGCATGGCTTCTATTTTTGACGGACTTACAAATGTATTTAAATGTCAAGATTTCGCAATGTCACTCAAAAAATTTTCAGAGATGAAGTTATCCACGGATAGCTGCTGAGAAGCTTCTATTTGACAGAACGCCCACACTCTCAAAAACAAGACTAGGTAGACCTAGTGCCAGCCGGGCCTCCACTTGGATTTCACACCCTAGTATAATACATGTTCTGCCCATGACCTGCTCTGTCATTTTCAGCCACATTGACCCCTGGAGACATTTTGAGTTTAATACAATGTTGGACAGAGGGGCATTTATGCCCCTTTATGTCTTGACTGTTACCAAACTATGTTTTTGAGACAAAGGGTCTGTGTACAAACTTTTAAACTAGCTGTTGCCGATGTAAAATGAAGACAGACTCAGCAACTGCATGGCTGATTTCTCGCCTCAAATGTTTTCAGAAAAACATTTCGGTGAACTATTTTCGTAATATAAGAGAAAGTTTCCAAACGAGCCACCATGTTTTTCCAGTTTGAAATCTGGGGGCAGAAACACACCATGATACACACCGCAATATCACGTATACCACCATGACTGTGTAGGTCTTGACACCACTTCTCGTGCGACTTTCAACAATGGGTAGTCAGTCAGTCAGTCAGTCAGTCAGTCAGTCAGTTACTTTCACTCTTCTAGGCCGGTTCCAGAGGCCCGGCAAAAATGAATTGAGTACTCCTGTATGGTAATTAATTAATGTTCCATGTGGTACAGCTTGAGTTGTTTATGGAACAATAAGCAAAACTAGATAACTGTGTTCACTTCCCCAGAGGTAAAATGTAGATATATGCGCAGCAGAACGAGCAGACGGACGGGACAATACAGAGCTGCTAGCAGCTTAAACTGCTGAGCTGCACCTGGACCGCAACAAGATCAGATACGCAAACGTTACGCAGGCTGTGCAGCAAGTCACTGAGCTGAGAGGTTTCACAGCAAGAACCAAAGCAGCTTCTCTGTCTCCTTGCTGCCATGGATTGCTAACATGCTAATGTTGACTAGAAGAGCTAGAGAGAGAAGTCCAGTCTGTGATGAAGCTAACGTTAGCCTCGTCGCTAACGTTAGCCTCCAGTTGAGTTCTGACAGTTTGCTAACAGACTCATCTGCTCAGTGAGACAGACTTTACTGACTTAAGCCGCAGTCACACTGATCCGTCAGAAAACGGACAGAATTATTGACAGATTTCTGTCCGTTGGGCTGTTTTGGAACGTCAGCGTGTTCGCCGATTTAAAAAAAACAGTAGGAACGTCGTATTTGCTAAACGGACGATGACAAATCCGTCAGCGTTGCCCGGGCAACGGACAGCTCTCATTGAAAATGAATTGAAATGAACGGAGACGGACAGACACAACGGAGCAGTGTGGCCGTGGCCTTAATGTCCAGACTTGTGTTGTCACCATAGCAACTAACACTTAAAATTCCATAATCACCATTTTATGCTGCACTAGACAAATTACCATGACAAACAGTGGAAGGACCGTTCTATCCGTTCAGGTTCTGTGGTATAGTCCATATGGTTCCCTAACTCTAGCCCTATAGTTCTCAGAGTTGGGTAACCTTTAATCCCTGAACCCTGACCCTGTAGATCTCGGTGTTGGGCATGCTGGCCCGGGCCGTCAGTGTGGACCAGATCATCACCATGCGGGTGCTGAGGACGCTGAGGGCTCTGCGTCCTCTCCGGGCCGTGTCCCGCTTCGCCGGTATGAGGGTAAGAACCGGTAGAACCCACCGGAACCCACCGGGAACGTTACCGGAACCGCCGGTGGCAACGCCAACCTACGACCGACCGCTCTGTCACGATGTGCGTCTTAGCTGGCTGGCTGTAGAGGGCTGTAGAGGTGATGTCTGTGTTTTTGACGTGGGGTCGATGGTATTTTAGACTGGACAGGAGTCAGTAACTCAGACTGTTGTTCTAACTCTTGTGGTCACACCAGTTTAAGGCTGATTCATTGCTGCCTGTATTCCTGTCTGCAATACTTAATCTGAGTTTCAGACTTAAAATTAAGACTTAAGACTGAAAAGTTATGTCAAACAGATTACGATTGACTAAGATTGGATGGTGAGGTTTTCAGTTGAACTCTCACCTTATCAACGCCTTCTAAAAAACACCTGAAGCACTTCAATGACTCACCAAAATCACCAAAAAACATTGTTAAAAATTCACAAATTTTGATGTAAATGCTAACCCACAAGTTGCCACTTATATTTTTGAAAACCTGTGACACCGTAACAGTCTGCAATATCAACTCCTGTCAAAGCCTTAATGATGTTGGACCCACATGACAAAAACACAGTGGTTCATTGGGGCTGAATAACAATATTGATCCCTCTCTTTTCCACAATTTGAGGACTGCAACAGGTTTCCCAGAATATCACATAAATAACCAAAACTAACCATTTTCTCCCATCTTTCCTCTGCTTTCTCCAGCTCATACACTGTTTAAAATAAACATAATGCTTTTCTCCTCCACAGCTGTCAGACTTCACACTTCATATAATTCCTTCTGTTTCTACAGATCAGCTGGTAACACTTTACATTAAGTGTTCATTCACTAATGTTAAGTAATGCATTTACTAACATGAATTAAACATGAATAACGACATTAACAAAGATTAGTTAATGCTAAATACACATGAACAACTGCATTAATTAATGTTGGTAAACATGTTTGTTATTTATGTTAATTAATATGCTTATTCACATGAAATAAGCCTGAACAGTGACGTTAACAAAGATGAGTTCTTATTACATCACAATAAACACTAAACACAATAAACACAATAAACTGCATTATGTTGTTCTACATGTTTATGTATTGTCTAAATTGAAACTCGAACTCTTCATGTATTACTTTGTTAATGTCGTTATTCATGTTTAATTCATGTTAATGAACGTATTAGTTAACATTAGTTAATGAACACTTCATGCAAAGTGTTACCGATCAGTTTGTTATAATGAAAAATATTAGTATTTTCTTGATGTTAATCTTTTGTCAGTTTGATCATCATATATATTTGTCTTTCCTTGTAACCTTTGAGTCTTCAGGTGAACAGAATAAGTTTTAGCAGCTTTCTTTTTCTTCTCTGATGCTAAATGTGAACATGTCAGTCCTCTGCTGCAGGACTTCAGGTAGTGACCCAGTATCTGAGGTCTGAATGCAGGTTCTGGTTGTTAATTCATCTCTCTTTATCTCTTTATCTCTCTCCCCGGTCCTGCAGGAGAGCTCAGTGTTTAGTGTTTAGCTCTTCATGAAGCTAACTGAGCTCAGTCTCCTCCTCATCAGCAGGTTTCCACACTAACAAGAGCTTCAAGAGTGTTATCTCTCACGCTTTCACTATCTTTGATTAGACTAGACTTTAATGGTGCTGGTTCTCTCTCTCTTTCTCTCTCTCTCTCTCTCTCTCTCTCTCTCCCTCGCTCTCTCTCCCTCTCTCTGTTTGCTCTCTTTCAACCGTTCTCTATCCCCATCTTTCCCCTTTTTCTCTCTTTCATCTCCATCTCTACCTTTCTCTCTCTTTTTCACTCTCTCTTTCCCTACCTCCCTATCCTCTCTTTCTCACCACTTCCACTCTTTATGCACCTCTGTACGTTTTCCGTCCTACCTGTCTACCAAAACAATCTACCTCTCTCTCTCTCTCTCTCTTTATTTACCTTTCCCTAACTCTTTCTCACTACCTCCATCTCTCACTCTCCCCATTTCTCTCTCTTTACCTTACCTTTCTGCCCATCTCTCTCTCTCTCTCTCTCTCTCTCTCTCTTTGCTCTCTTTCTGCTTTTCTCTATCCCCATCCTTCCCTTTCTCTCTGTCTTTTTCTGTCTACCTTCCTCTTTCTCTTTCTCTCTATCTTTCTATTATATTTCTCTATCTCTATTCTCTCTCTCTCTCTCTCTCTCTCTCTCTCTCTCTCTCTCTCTCTCCTCTCTCTCTCTCTCTCTCTCTCTCTCTCTCTCTCTCCTCCAGGTATCGTTGGTCAGTTTGGTAGCGAACACGTTGGGTTATTCAGACTTTGCAGCCATCAAATCTCTGCGCACGCTGCGGGCGCTGAGGCCGCTCCGAGCGCTGTCCAGGTTTGAAGGCATGAGGGTAAGAGGCAGTATTAAACCACACAGACACCAACTGAGCATGCTCTGTGCTGCCGGGGGAGCGCTTGGTTTAACCCGATACGTCCCACCGGCACTGCGTCATGTGAGTTAGTGAGATTCATTGAGATTAACTGAGACCAATATTAGTTGAAAATATGGGGTCGTACCTGACAGAAAGGTACTTTGTTGAGCAATTATCTTATTCCATGATGGACAGAACATTCTGTTATGGAATAAAATAAATGTAAAAACACGCAGACATCAATACGGTCTTCCACTTTCTATGCTATGAGTCATATGTGTCAGTCTGACCTACAGTGAAAAGGCATATAGGTGAATCAGAGGTGGGGACTCGAGTCACATGACTCGGACGTGAGTCAGACACGAGTCACAGTTTGAATTGCTTGAGACTTGACTTGATGTATGAAGAGAAGATTTGAGACTTGACCTGATTTGTTCCTATTAAAACCATATTGCATTGAAAAGTCCTAGATATTTAGTTTTCTTTAAGATATTAAATTGATACTGGACTCTTGATTTGTTCTGACTTGACTTGCTGTTCTACATTTAGACTTGAGACTTGACATTAATGACATGGACTTGACTTGGTAATCTACATTTAGATGTGTGCCCCAAGACTTGAGACTGACTTGGGACTTGGGACTTGGGACAAGGTGAATTAAACTCAACTTTATAATAAATCTTTCACACTCTACAGGAGGGAAAGATGAAGCTACTTGTGGAGCTACAGGACATATTTTGGATTATGGCTCAATCTACTTCCTACTTTAGGGAGTGGAAAGTTCTCATGTAGCTACCTAGCTAGCCAAGTGTAACGGTGAGAGTGGTTTGTTTGTCCTCCAGAAGGGGGCGTGGCTTAGATGCCGGTCGAACGTATGTTAGATAATTTAACACAAGATAACTTAAAGAGGAACTAAACCCCAAACCCAAATCTGCATAAAGCTTGACATAAAGCTAAACAGCATGCTACTGAAAGGGCCATCTGCTATTGGCTGATATGTGGTGCCAGGCAATGATGTCACCTTCTATAGAGAACAACAGGTGGTGACATCACCTGGTACCAAAGATCAGCCAATAGCAGATGGCCATTTCAGTACCCTACTTTTCACCATTAGATGTCAGGCTTCACACAGATTTAGGTTTAGAGTTTAGTTCCTCCTTAAATCAAGCGCTCCCCTCTTTTAAAGTATTTGACACACATTCATCATCTCAGTGTTTCTGACAGTTTTTCCTCCCAGCTCGCTCCTCCTCACCTGGCATGCTCATCACATCTCATCTCATCTCATCTCATCTCATCTCATCTCATCACATCTCATCTCATCTCATCTCATCTCATCTCATCACATCACATCACATCACATCACATCACATCTCATCTCATCTCATCTCATCTCATCACATCTCATCACATCACATCACATCACATCACATCTCATCTCATCTCATCTCATCTCATCACAGCTCATCACATCTCATCTCATCTCATCTCATCTCATCTCATCTCATCTCATCACAGCCCATCACATCACATCTCATCTCATCTCATCTCATCTCATCACAGCTCATCACATCACATCTCATCTCATCTCATCACATCACATCACATCACATCACATCACATCTCATCTCATCTCATCTCATCTCATCTCATCTCATCACATCTCATCACATCACATCACATCACATCTCATCTCATCTCATCTCATCACATCTCATCACATCTCATCTCATCTCATCTCATCTCATCACATCTCATCACATCTCATCTCATCTCATCTCATCTCATCTCATCACAGCTCATCACATCACATCACATCTCATCTCATCTCATCTCATCACCTTTAATGTCTCTCTTCTCATTGTTTTCCACTTCTTTAAGCATCATAAGTCTTCTCAGTGTTTCCTCACAGTTCTGAGGTTTTCTCTTTCAGAAAAGATACAGGACAAACTCCATGTTTGCATGTTGAATGAAGTGTGATGACTTGTGATGTATTTGTGTCTGTATCTGTGTCAGTATTACTGTCAGTGTCACAGTCAGTGTGCTGCAGAAACCTCCTGTCTCTAGAAACTTTTAAAGAACTGAGAAAAACTGGTAGATTATTGACACCTAAATCCATGCAATGCTTTTCCCAAAAGTTTGTCTTGGTCCGAGGGTTTTAAAACATTCAAATACATTCATTCTGAAATGAAAATTGAGATAACTCACACCTAGGTCCATGTACTTTTTGGTCATTCTATTTTCTTTTCCAAAATTGAACGAATTTGTAATTTGATTTTCATTTCAAAATCCAAAAATGAAACGACAACTTCCGGTTTCGGAATATGAAAAAACAGGCTTTTTTCTTTTTTTTTGTTTTGTTTTCTTACTATTTTATATTCTGTTTTACAAAGGAGAACAGGAAAATTAATTCCTTTCTAAACCAGGAAAAAATTGCCTTGTATTTTGTTTTTTTATTTTTTGGATTTTGAAATGAAAATCAAATCACCATTCATTTTTCATTTTTTTTTACATTTCGGTTTCGGAAAAGAAAATAGAATAGTACCAAAAAGCACACAGACCCGCCTACTATAACAAAATGATAATTGAAGAAGAATGAAGAAGAATTATGACGATAGCAGAAAATTTAAATATTAAACAGTTGAATGTTGACCTTTAGTTGATGATGTGATGGATTTTTTTTGTTCTGGAACAGAGCAGGACAGACGATGTCAGATGTGGATTAAAGTTAGATCAGAAGTTAAAAATGCTGACAGGAGGAGCAGAAGCTGACTGATGCTCCGGTTCACATGAAGTTCATGAAGCAGTGCATGCTGGGGGAAAAGTTTCTCCTCATCTCCTTCCCTCTCCTTTCGCCTCCTTCCCTCACTTCCTCGCTTTGTCTCCTCCTCTTCACTCGTCTCCTCTCTTTTCTCCTGTTTCACCTCCTGCCCTCTTCTCTCTTCTCCGTTCGTCTAGTTTTCTCCTTCCCTCTCCTCTCCCCTCTTTCCCTTACCTCCTCTCCTCCTTTCCTCTCTTTCCCTCTTCCCCTTCCCTCTCTTCTCCTTCCTTATTCTCCTCTAGTCTCCTCCTGTTTCATTTCCTCTCCTTTCCTCTCCTACTCTCCTGTCCTTTTGTCTTCTCTCCTCCTCTCTTCCCCTCACCTCCTGTCCTCTCCTCTCCCCTCCTCTCCTCTCCTCCTCCCTTCTCCTCTCTCTCCTCTCCTCTCCTCTCCTCTCCTCTCCTCTCCTCTCCTCTCCTCTCCTCTCCTCTCCTCTTTCCTCTCCTCTCTCCTCCTCTCCTCCTCTCCTCTCCTCTCCTCTCTCCTCCTTCCTCCTCTTCTTTATCTGGTTAATAAGATTAGGTCTCATGCCGGTTTACAAATGCTCCGCACTCAGCGCCACGCCGCTCACTCAGCACGGCATTCTGGGTAGAAGCAGTGCGTTATGGGTACAGCGAGGAGGGCTTGAGCGGCAGATTGCTTTTGTGTGTGTGTGTGTGTGTGTGTGTGTGTGTGTGTGTGTATGTGTTTTCATTTGGACAACAATAGCCCGCTCACGTGCTTCTATACAGTTTGTGTGTGTCTGTCCTTATGTGTGTGTGTGTGTGTGTGTGTAGGTGTGTGTGTGTGTGTGTGTGTGTGTGTGTGTGTAGGTGTGTGTGTGTGTGTGTGTGTGTGTGTAGGTGTGTGTGTGTGTGTGTGTGTGTGTGTGTGTGTGTGTGTGACAGAGCGCTGACACTAGCCGTCTCAGCTCTCTCTCTCTCTGCACCAGCAGGAGGCAGGAAACTAATTGTCCCCAAAAATACAAACCGTTGATAAGAAATCCACATTCCTCCAGACTGAAACCCGAGCAAAGCGTTCCTCTGCTGTCAGACAGCAGGGAGGGAACCAATCAGCTCGCTCAAAATGATCCCGCTTAAAATAGAGGGGACGCACGCCATGACTGACATTTACATTTTACATTACAGTCATTAAGCTGACTCTCTTATCCTGAGTGATTTGCAGAGAGTTCAGCTGTAGAACAAGCTAAAAACCCCTGGATCATCAACATTACAAGCAGCCAATAGAAGGCTAGGGAAGTCAAAAATGTAAAGGAGGAAACAGAATCTCATCGGCCAGATTCTCCGGCATGCCCGAACCGTCAAGTGTAGGATAGTCTGTGAAAGTGTTTGTCTTGTTTCCCCATGATAACCGACTGCATGTCGACTGTGCTGTAAATGTCCCGAGGCCGAGGGAATTCACAATGTTTTTGGTAGATTGTTGCTGCTCAACTAAACCATTAAGTGATGAGAAGATAAACACCAAAATCATCCACGTGTCTCCAGTAGATCATTAGCTCCAGTGCTACATGCTAACGCTTTAGCTTTATACCATATTTCCTCTAATAGTCAATTAAAAGCCGGGTCTCCGATAATGTCCGGGGCCGTGGTCGACACGAACAAATAAAGGCCGGCTCCAAATACAGGCCGGGGAAAAAAACAAAGGAAAAAACAACGGTGGATACCGGTAAACTCCTGGTGCCTGTTATATAATGTAACTGTAGTTTGTAGTAACGTACAAGTGCCACAAGATGGCGGTATGCCACAAGACGGCTCGGCCGGAGGAAGTCTCTGGAGCGTGCCGTCGCCGATTACCGTAATTATCGGTAATGCGTCGCAGTAACAAAAAAACGGCTACCTAACGAACCCCAACAGAAGCAGATCAGAAAACAAGGAGGCTTCGTACTAAAATATGAGCAAATATACTTATCAAACAGAGGGAATTAGAAATAAAGGCCTGTCTCTAATATAAGCCTGCTTCCAATAAAGGCCTGGTGCCCTCTGCAGCTGAGGGAAATAAAGGCCCGGGCCAATATTAGAGGAAATACGGTATACTATGTAGAGTGATGGTAGCTCCATGCTAACACTTTAGCAGATTAAATTAGAACCTGTAGCAGCTCTGAAGCTAAACAGTAACTATTCTTAAATGATCCGTGGCTCAGTCTGGCAGTTTTGTGCAGCAGAATGGTCAAATGTTCTCATCACTTGACAGGTAGCCTAAGCCAGTCATTCTCAACCTTTTTCATATCATGGACCCCTAATGTAGTCCACATTAGGCCCACAGACCCCATTTGACCCAAATCTGAGAATATTTGTATTGTTAGATATTAGCCTATTTTGTTTTCCATTACTATCTGAGACAACAAAACAGCCATTCCTCTAATTGTGTTAACTTCTTATAAATGCTAAAGTTTCATAATTCATCAATTTGCTGGGGACCCTCTGGGATCCCCTCAAGGACCCCTAGTGGTCCCCAGACCCCACGTTGAGAACCATTGGCCTAAGCTTTCCAATCGGACAATCTACCAAAAACTGAATTCTGCCATGTCTGAATTAATGAATTTTGAAAAATCAGTGTAAGAATTGTTTAAATTGTAAAAAAAAAAAAAAAAAAGCTAACTGTGTATGTTTGTGTTTTCTTCTATGCTCTGTATGTGTCTGTGTGTATGTGTATGGATGTGTGTATCTGTGTGTGTGTGTGTGTGTGCCTCTCTCTCTCTCCCTCTCCCTCCAGGTGGTGGTGAACGCTCTGATTGGTGCGATCCCCTCCATCATGAACGTGCTGCTGGTCTGTCTGATCTTCTGGCTGATCTTCAGCATCATGGGCGTCAACCTGTTCGCCGGGAAGTTCGGCCGCTGCGTGAACCGCACCGGCTTCATCTACAACGCCTCCTTCGTCAACAACAAGACCGACTGCCTGGCGCTCAACGACACGCAGTTCTACTGGAGCAAGGTCAAGGTCAACTTCGACAACGTGGGAGCCGGGTACCTGGCTCTGCTGCAAGTGGTGAGGGGCCGGGACTGTGTGTGTGTGTGTGTGTGTGTCTGTGTGTGTGTGTGTGTGTGTGTGTGTGTTCTCACTGCAGACAGGCAGTGGTGGCAGAAGTACTCAGATCTTGTACTTAAAGGGTAACTTCGGTATTTTTCAACCTGGACCCTATTTTCCCAACTGCGGGTGTCTAAGTAACTAATGGGGACAACAATTTTTGAAATTGGTCCAGTATTGAGCGAGATCGCTCAGTAAATAAAGTCATTAAAATCAGCTTCACCTTTACCAGCTGCAACATTAAAGTGATAAACACATTAATGCATCAATAATTATAATAGAATAATATAATATACATTATTCTGAAATGGGCCATTCTGCATAATGAGTACTTTTACTTTTGGTACTTAAAGTATATTTTGATGCTAATACTTTTGTACTTTTACTTAATTAAAAATTTGAATGCAGGACTTTTACTTGTAACAGAGTATTTCTACACTGTGGTATTGTTACTTTTACTTAAAGGGTAACTTCGGTATTTTTCAACCTGGACCCTATTTTCCCAACTGCGGGTGTCTAAGTAACTAATGGGGACAACAATTTTTAAAATTGGTCCAGTATTGAGCGAGATCGCTTCAGCCGGCAGCCGAGAAACGGGCTGCAATGTGATCCGACGGGCAAATGAACCGTCAATGTACGTCCACTAAAAGTGCTTGTTTTGCCACTGACAGGCTCAGATTGTTATTAAAAGTGTCTGACAACATTATGGAAAGGACTCTATACAGAAATGAAACGCACTTCCTTACCTTACGCTTGATCCGGTCTGTGTGTAACCAAGTCTCGCTCAAGTCTCGCGAGAGCTTAGTTGTTGCAGGAAGTGAGTGAGAGCTGGAGAGAGGAGTGCCGGGGGAGTTTGTCGTGTTGGAGTACAGAAATCGTAGCTCAATGTTATCTAAAATATTTTCTAAGTCATGGCTGAATATTTACCTGATTTCGACAACGTGGAAGAGGCCTTTGACTTCGATGGCCGCCCGTATTTATTTGAGCCAGAGTATACGGATGAAGGAGCTAAAGGCAGAACGGCTCTGGCTAAAGGTAAGGAAGTACGTTTCATTTCTGTATAGAGTCCTTTCCATAATGTTGTCAGACACTTATAATAACAATCTGAGCCTGTCAGTGGCAAAAACAAAACAAGCTCTTTTAGTGGACGTACATTGACGGTTCATTTGCCCGTCGGATCACATTGCAGCCCGTTTCTCGGCTGCCGGCTGAAGCGATCTCGCTCAATACTGGACCAATTTCAAAAATTGTTGTCCCCATTAGTTACTTAGACACCCGCAGTTGGGAAAATAGGGTCCAGGTTGAAAAATACCGAAGTTACCCTTTAAGTAAAAGTAACAATACCACAGTGTAGAAATACTCTGTTACAAGTAAAAGTCCTGCATTCAAATTTTTAATTAAGTAAAAGTACAAAAGTATTAGCATCAAAATATACTTTAAGTACTCATTATGCAGAATGGCCCATTTCAGAATAATGTATATTATATTATTCTATTATAATTATTGATGCATTAATGTGTTCATCACTTTAATGTTGCAGCTGGTAAAGGTGAAGCTGATTTTAATGACTTTATTTACTGCGGGGTAGTTTGTAAATTTCCCCCGGGGGATCAGTAAAGTTTTATCTTAATCTATAATAAATACATCATAATTTATTTGTTGATTATATTTTGTATTGTTAATCTGAATATGCAAAGTAACTAGTAAGAAGTAGAAGAGTAGAAGTATAAAGTAGCAGAAACTGGAAATACTCAAGTAAAGTACAAGTACCCCAAAATTCTACTTAAGTACAGCACTTTCTTTCCAAGGTCTTTTTATTAATCAAAGTAACACTGTGCAATACAAATTGTGCAAGGTATTTCCAAATGTTTCCATTTTATCCCCTATGAACGTTAAACAGGTGGCCTGCTGCCAATAACAACGACAACAAATAATAAATAAATGATATTGATGATAATAATACAAAATGCAAAAATAAAACCGAAACATAAGAAGCAAGAATAGCAGTAATGAATCAAATAAATAAGTAAAAACAAACAAACAAGCAGACAAAAAAAAAACAAAAAAAACAAAACACAGAAACAAAAACAAAACAAAACAAAACAAAACAAAACAAAACAAAAAAAAGGACAGTACTTGAGTAAATGTACTTAGTTACTTTCCACCACTGCAGACAGGACAGTATGGAACTATATATTCTATCTGTGTTGGACTATGGTGATCTTTAATATATGCATACCTCTGCTCAGTGTCTCATATGGTTGACACACCATGCTTCCTTCAGGTTCTTTACCAACTGTAAAGCTCTGACTCAGCACTGTGAGTTATATTCTCTGTAGGATGTCCTGCTCTGGCCTCCCAGGCTCTGTCATTGGTACACTTTCATATATAAGGCGATTCTTGGTCTGCTTCCTTACTACCTGTGTGTCTTTATCACGCAGAAAAGTGCCGGACAATACTCTCTGCGTTCTCAGGACTTCTTTCTGCTTTCTGTCCCAAACGCCCGTACGGAAATTGGAAAAAGGGGATTTGTGTATTCTGCTCCCTCAGCATGGAATACGCTGCAGAATGACTTGAAACTCAATGAATTAATCTCATTACATGCTTTTAAATCCAAAATGAAAGAATTAGAGGCAGATTCCTTAAGATGTCAATGTTTTTAATTTACCTGGTTAGTTCTTTTTAATTTTAATTTAATTAATTAACAATTAATTTTAATTTTGTCTCCCGGCCAGGTCTCCCTTGAAAAAGAGATTCTTAATCTCAATGGGACTTTTCTGGTTAAATAAAGGTTAAATAAAAATAAATAAATACAAATATGAATGACAAAAAACTGTATTTTAACCTTTATTTAACCAGTCAAGTCAATTAGAAGGAATTTACATTGACGGCCTGGCAAGACGTAACATGACTCTTGGTTGGGAAAGGAGACCCTTCTCTCTCTCTCATCACTTTTCTTTGTTTCTATTTACTGTTTTCCTGCTTTCTCTCTCTTTCTCTTTACTTTTCTTTCCATCATTCTCTCCCCTCTTACCTTCTCTTTATCTCTCTCTCTCCATCGCTTTTCTTTCTTACCTTTGAGCTTTCCACAATTCCTCCATTTGCACTTTTCTCCCCTTTTCTCTCTCTCTCGTCATCCCTCCCTCCTTATCTCTCCATCATCCACTCAGATGTACAGTATGAACAAAGCCAGTTACAGTCAGTGCAGCTCCACTTTTCCACTTCTTCCTCCTCTCTCTCTCTCTCTCTCTCTCTCTCTCTCTCTCTCTCTGTCAAGATGTACAATGACTCTTGATTTGGAAAGGAGACGGAAAAAAGAATAAAATATAGTAATAATAATAATAAGAATAATAATAGAGGGGAAAAAGGAAAACAAAATAGCAAGCAAGCAATGCAGCATAGATAGCTAGTTGTTTTCAGAAGGCAACAGAACACAGAAACAGTAATGCAACAGCAGAGATATCACTAAAGCAACTAAAACATGCAGCAACATGACAACATTTTCCTGACTGCACTACTTCAGGTGATGTAACGTGTCCTATGGCGGCCATGTTGGAGGTCCTATGTCTTGGCAAAATAAATAACAATTATAAACTTTATTGATATAGCACTTTTCAAAACCGAGTTACTGTAGAAGTGCTGTACAACAACAAAAATATAGTTTAAAAAGTCAATAAAACATCATACAAGGTAAAGGACTTAAAGATAGAGGTAACACTTTACAATAAGAGTCACTAAGTTAAGGGTTAGTTAATGCTTATTAAGCATTAAATAACCCTTAATTAACAGTTAACTAATGTGTCTGGTAATTATTTACTAATGGTGTTCATGTTAACTAAGGTATTAATTTATACATTATTTATAAACTATTAAATAATGTATAAATGAATACCTTAGTTAACATGAACACCATTAGTAAATTACACATTAGTTAACTGTTAGTTAAAGGTTAGTTAATGCTTATTAAGCATTAACTAACCCTTAACATGGTTACTCTTATTGTAAAGTGTTACCGACAGAAAACACCATCTGAAAGAAAGAATACAATGAAATGGAATAAAAAAAAAAAGTAAAATAATTGAAATCGAATTAAATGAAATGCTGATTGTGTTTCTAGTCTTCCGACTCATCAGGCATCATGACAGAACTGAACAGACGGTTAACTGCTGTGTCGTGTTTAGCTGATATGAAACAATGTGTGAATATAAATCACACGTGTGCAGATATTAAGCTTCTCTGTCCTAAGTTACAGTAACTCCATTTTGGACTAATGTATTCCAAATGTTGTCAGATATGTTTCATACAGTAATGGAGCCTGACCCTCTTCTGGTGGTGCCTGGAGTCTCCGATCAGTTTTCCCTGCTTAATAACTGTCAACAACTGCTATCTTATGCACTTGTTTTGGGAAAAGGCAAAGAGGTCCCACCTGTCAAAGTATGGCTGGAAGAAATAGTAAAACTTTCTCACCTGGAGAGAATACGGTTCTCGCTATTAAACAAACTGAAACAGCTCAACAGGATCTGGCATCTCTTTCTCCAATACATTGATAACTCAAACTGATCAGTTGTACTATATTGATGCCTTTGGTGTGACAAGATGTAAAGTCCCAAGAAGGTGGGAGGGGGTTAGGGTTAAGGGGATAGTTGTATACATGTCTTTGTTTTTGTTTTGTTTTTTCTTTTCTCTTCTTTTCTCTTTGTTTGTTTGTTCTGTCTCTAACTCTAAAGCGAGGACAAATCTGTAATACTGAATGTATTTTACGACTGCTTCCTCGATAAAAAA
>NW_027282113.1:5000-7500 GCF_046629955.1 Centroberyx affinis | reverse complement strand
AACAGAACAGAGCAGCATGAACAGGAGCTCATGTCCAACACAAAGGAACAGTTTATTTTTATTTTTAATATAATTTTCATTTGCCATCATACGCACAACATATACAATATATTCATACATACACAATACATGGCAATAAAGACAAATACAAGACAAAATACATCACAATAAATAAAAAAATAAAGGAAAAGAAAAAACAGGAAGTTTGTTTTTTATTGTTAATATAATTTACATGACAAAGAAAAAAGAGAAGAAAAAAACACACAGGGGGATAGTGAAATACAATAGACAGTAAATACACTGAAAGTACAAAACATTAGAAACATCCTTTTTGCACAATCAACTGTCTCAAAGTTTAAAAATCCTTCTGCTTCTCTTAATTTCCACCTCTTCCTTTGTGATCGGTATAGATTTAGTAAGGGAAATCATAAGGGATAATGGCTTTTACCTGGAGAAGAGGAAGTGTCCATAATATAGTCGGGCAGTGCAGACGTGCATCACTCTACATGGAGACAGCACACTGTACACCAGGGATGGGACGATATATCTTGACCGTCACAATGTTTTTTTGTTTGTTTCCAAGGCAACGTTCAAAGGCTGGATGGAGATCATGTATGCAGCAGTGGACTCACGTGCCGTAAGTTTACATACATGTTTAAAACTGTAGAGGGAGATAATACATGCTTCTCTCTGTCTACCATGATCCTCAGATGAGATGAAATGAGATGAGATGAGATGAAATGAGATGAAATGAGATGACATGAGATGACATGAGATGACATGACATGACATGACATGAGATGACATGAGATGAAATGAGATGACATGAGATGAAATGAGATGACATGACATGAGATGACATGAGATGAAATGAGATGACATGAGATGAGATGAAATTAAATGAGATGAGATGAAATGAGATGACATGAAATGATATGACATGAGATGACATGAGATGAAATGAGATGACATGATATGAAATGAGATGAAATGAGATGAGAAGAATTGAGATGAAATGAGATGAGATGAAATGAGATGAGATGTCATGAGATGAAATGAGATGAGATGAAATGAGATGACATGAGATGAAATGAGATGAAATGAGGTGACATGAAATGAAATAATGAGATGGCATGAGATGACATGAGATGAAATGAGATGACATGAAATGATATGACATGAGATGACATGAGATGAAATGAGATGACATGATATGAAATGAGATGAAATGAGATGAGAAGAATTGAGATGAAATGAGATGAGATGAAATGAGATGAGATGTCATGAGATGAAATGAGATGAGATGAAATGAGATGACATGAGATGAAATGAGATGAAATGAGGTGACATGAAATGAAATAATGAGATGGCATGAGATGAAATGAGATGAAATGAGATGAGATGAAATGAGATGAAATGAGATGACATGAGATTAAATGAGATGACATGAGATTAAATGAGATGAAATACACTGGAGTTTTCACCAACGATTTGGGTTTGGGGTTTAGTTACCCTACTCTATAGGTGACATCACCTGGTACCAAAGACCAGCCAATAGCAGATTGCCAATGCAGTACCCTGCTTTTCACCAGTAGATATCAGCCTACACCAACGATTTGGGTGGAGTTACTCTTTAATTAGTGAGATAAGATGAAGTGAGATGAGATAGGATGAAATGGGAAGAAATAAATCAAGTTTTAAAATGAGATTAATTGGTGAGTTAAGATTAAAGGGGAAAGAGATGAGATTTGAGGATATGAGGTGAGATAGGATGAGGTGAAATGAGATGAGTTTAGATGAGATTCAATTAGTGAAGAAAGATGAAAGGTGAAGTCAGATGTGCTAGAGAAAGATAGAGATGAGATGAGATGAGATGAGACGGGATGACATCAATTAGTTGAAAGGGTGTAAGATAGAATCCGACACATATTCCTTTTAAAAACGGTGTGTGTGTGTGTGTGTGTGTGTGTGTGTGTGTGTGTGTGCGTGCGTGCCAGGTGGAGGAGCAGCCTATCAAGGAGATCAATCTGTACATGTACCTGTACTTTGTCATCTTCATCATCTTCGGCTCCTTCTTCACCCTCAACCTCTTCATCGGTGTCATCATCGACAATTTCAACCAGCAGAAACGAAAGATAAGTATCAAAACCCAGAGACACTGTAGTGAAATATCTAAAACAAGATAAATACCATAGAAGACCCAGTACAGATCTATATAAAACAGATAAGTACGATACAAAACCCAGAGAATCAGTACAGTTTCAGTAAAGTTTGCTATTTGATATATAGTTGATTTTTTTATTTCCAGGTTTTTACTGTCATTTCTAAATTGCTGAGTCAGTTTATCTTTCTGCTTTAGATCTAATGTTATTAAATTGTAATTCTTTCTCTTTGTGACATTGTTTTTTGCTGTGAAGCGTCTTTGAGTACCTTGAAAAGCTCTGTGCAACTCAAATTTGTTAATATTATTATTTTGCAGCCATATAAAATAGATAAGTAC